>NC_041400.2:196302121-196602121 GCF_900747795.2 Erpetoichthys calabaricus
GAGTACTACTGCAGTGCCTTCGGGTATACCTCATTTTTTGTTTGCCCATTACATGCTTAAATGTATACATTTTTTGGTGTACCTACCCGAGGACACGTGACATATAACCGACCGTGGGAGAAGCATGGATTTTAAACACGCGTTGAGTTCATCTGCTGGTCTCCCTCGTGGAATAACTGGTAATGTTTGACTAAAATCTACAGCGAGTAAAACGACATTACCTCCTATTTTTTTTTTTACGATCTCTGAGATCTTGCTTTTTTCGGTTCAAGGCTTCATAAGCTCTTTTATGTTCCATGGTGTACTTATCCCAAACCATCATCTTTGAATGTTGCAAGACTTTCGCCTTGTATGTAGATCGGGGTAATTACATTCATTGCATTCCTAGTCTGAATCACAATCTGATTGTATGGGTGGTTACCTGGCAGTTAACGCTTATGCTTGGTCATTAAGTCGTCTAACATCCGCCACGTGCCCTCTTTTAATTGCGAGAAGCAGATATATATAGCCAAATTCTCACGCTTCGTTGCGGCGAAGTACTGCTTTTAATTTTTTATTAAGAAGAAAACCTTTTTAAACGGATCGAAAATATACCAATAACAATTTGTTAAGGATCTGTTTTTTTGTGAACCTCCCTTTTCACAGCTGTCGCGCTACGGCATATGTTTCGTTTATTTGACAGTATGTAGATCGTGGTAATTACATTCATGGCATTCGTTTTCTGAATCACAATCTGATTGTATGGGTGGTTACCTGCCAGGTTACTCTTGTGGTTGGTCAGCAAGTCACCTTACGTCCGCCACGTGCCCTCTTTCTGTTCCCAGAAGCAGATCATAGAATGGTTTTAATAGTTTACTTTCAAATAATGCAAAGAGTATGCGACACGTGTTTCTCCCTAATTCTGGGCTCATCAGGCGTACACACTCACTGCATCCCCTCTCGGGAATCGAATCTCTATCGTCAGCGCCAGAGTTGAAGCCCCTAACGTTGCGGTCAGCAAGTCGGCTAACATCCGCCATGTGCCGTCCTTCAGTTGCGAGAAGCAGATCATAGAATGGTTGAAATTGTTTACTTTCAAGTTATGCAAAGAGTACGCGACACGTGTTTCGCCCTAATTCTGTGCTCTTCATGCGTACACACTCATTGCATCCCCTCTCGGGAATCGAATCTCGAACGTCGGCAGCAGAGGTGAAGCCCCTAACGTTGCGCTACGGCGTGTGGTTCGTTTATACCTCGTGTCTTCTCATTAAACTTTTATCTCGTGAATATGTTATTGCAATCCGCAGCGGGAGCGTTTCCATAAACTTAATTTAAACTTACGTTTTACACCGTGCTTTGTTTCCATTATGAAGATGCTTGTATGCGTCACTCGCTCGCTTCTTATTGTTTCGCTCCCTTCTCAATTGTTTAATGAATTTTTTGTTCTTCTCTGTTTGCGGCTCTTCCTTCATTTCTCCCTACTGCGTTCACAGTCTTTTCACGTGATTACGTGGGAGGCGTGATGACGTGACACTCAACTCCACCTCCCACGGCCATCGAGCTGCTGTCCATTACAGTATATTGTCAAAAAAGAGGTTCCAGTTATGACCATTACGCGTTGAATTTCGAAATGAAACCTGCCTAACTTTTGTAAGTAAGCTGTAAGGAATCAGCATGCCAAATTTCAGCCTTCCACCTACACGGGAAGTTTGACAATTAGTGATGAGTCAGTCAGTCAGTCAGTCAGTCAGTCAGTCAGTGAGGGCTTTGCCTTTTATTAATTAGTATAGATAAGCTCTTAAAACACTGAGGAAGTAGATTCTCTCCCCATTTCTTTTTCTTCTCCATTTATCTGTATCCCCCTAATAAACTCATCAATTTATTTATGTTTACTATTTTTAAGTTTTAGTCCATTGGCCATTGTCTCTTTCTCAGGGGTGGGGGGTTGATTTGTTTTCAATCCTATTTTTTATTGTAAAAATTGATCAATTTGTATGGAATGATTACAATAAAATCAATAAAATGAAAAAAAAAAAAAGAAACATGCCAAATCATTGCAGCCGGGCATTCTCAAAGCGTCCACATACAAACTGGCAGAGCACTAAGAGGCAATCATTACCTATCCCAAAAGGAAAGAAGCAGTCCTTCTTCAGAATCTGGCTGTGTTCATCCAAAAACCTGGAAGGGTTAAACTCATCTGGCTTGTCCCAGACTCGAGGGTCTCGGTGAACGGACCACAGGTTTGCCAATATAACTGTGCCTTGGGGAATACCAAAGCCCCTAAACGCTGTGAGGAGGAAAAAATAAAAAAACAGAAAGATGAATGACAGCTCTAAGGAGTACCCGGTCAGCACCATTGTGACACAAATGATTTCCATTTTAACACAGCAGTTCTGTGACTTGAACAATGTTTGGGTTAACAACCCCACAGTGTGCATCACAATTTCCAAATGCGGGATTTAAAATAGAAGGTGAACTTCTAATGTCGGTCAGTTGACAGCAATCATTACCTTTAAAAAGCAAAGGACTTACTTTAGAAGAAACAATTTCACTGTTATGAGGCTGGCCAAAAAAAGGGCAGCATGTAAAGTGATGAAACTCAGATGTGTGAGACTATGCAGGGGTAGCAAGCAACAGAGGAAGATACCCTGTAACTAAGTATCTATCGGTACGCTGTCAGTTTAGGGGCGGCATGCTGCCTGTCAGCAGATCGTCAGCGGGGGGACAGCAGCAAGCCAAAAAGCCCTTTCTGGTGTTTCTAAGATTCATATAAGAAGCCTCATGACCAGGGCTGTGGAGTCGGTAGATAAATCCTTCGACTCCAACTCCTTACTTTCCGGCACTTCTGACTCCGACTCCCCGACTCCTCTGTATTTAATATGCTAATGTATTTTCCATGTTGATTGAAGGAAGGCAACAAACACCTCATCATTTAACCACAGAACTACTGGCTAGGAAGCTGACTCTCTACTATATTGGCCAGTTTAAACAAAAGACAAGAACCCCTGAACACACATTAGGCCATAGCACACACCTCCACCTCCATCAATATACTTATTTACACTCAAATGAACTTGTTAAACACGTTAAATCTGAAATAAAATGAAAACACTTTTTGTAATGTACCATAATCCAGACTACAATATGTGAATGTCAGGTTGTATGATAGCTCAGATGAACTTCACACTTGTAGTAACACAACTATGCACTGGGCTTTATTCTTACATCAGAGAAGTAATTAGGACTATTGTTTATTAAATTGGACATTTGCTGTATTTTTTTTTCATTACAAATTAAATTTATTAGGAGTCGGTACATTTTTGCTGTCTCCAACCCCGACTCCAGGTACCCAAAACTGACTCCAACTTCGACTCCGACTCCACAGCCCTGCTCATGACTACTTGCTTCAAGCCAAAAATGGATCCACCTTGGACTCAGAGCCAGGAAGCAAAATGAAGAGTAAAAATTTGAGATATACAGTTGTGCTTGAAAGATTGTGAACCCTTTAGAATTTTCTATATTTCTGCATAAATATGACCTAAAACATCATCAGATTTTCACTCAAGTCCTAAAAGTAGATAAAGAGAAACCAGTTAAACAAATGAGACAAAAATATTATACTTGGTCATTTATTTATTGAGAAAAATGATCGAATATTCCATATTTGTGAGTGGCAAAAGTACGTGAACCTCTAGGATTAGCAGTTTGAAGGTGACATTCAAGTCCGGTGTTTTCAATCAATGGGATGAGAATCAGGTGTGAGTGGGCACCCTGTGTTATTTAAAGAACAGGGATCTATCAAAGTCTGCTCTTCACAACACATGTTTGTGGAAGTGTATCATGGCACGAACAAAGGAGATTTCTGAGGACCTCACAAAAAGAGTTGTTGATGCTCATCAGGCTGGAAAAGGTTACAAAACCATCTCTAAAGAGTTTGGACTCCACCAATCCACAGTCTGACAGATTGTGTACAAATGGAGGAAATTCAAGACCATTGTTACCCTCCCCAGGAGTGGTCGACCAACAAAGATCACTCCAAGAGCAAGGCGTGTAATAGTCGGTGAGGTCACAAAGGACCCCAGGGTAACTTCTAAGCAACTGAAGGCCTCTCTAACATTGGCTAATGTTCATGTTCATGAGTCCACCATCAGGAGGACACTGAACAACAATGGTGTGCATGGCAGGGTTGCAAGGAGAAAGCCACTGCTCTTGAAAAACACATTGCTGCTCGTCTGCAGTTTGCTAAAGATCATGTGGACAAACCAGAAGGCCATTGGAAGAATGTTTTATGGACGGATGAGACCAAAATAGAACTTTTTGATTTAAATGAAAAGCGTTATGTTTGGAGAAACCTTATTATCCCATCTGTGAAACATGGTGGTGGTAGTATCATGGTTTGGGCCTGTTTTGCTGCATCTGGGCCAGGACGGCTTGCCTCCACTGATGGAACAATGAATTCTGAATTATATCTGAGAATTCTAAAGGAAAATGTCAGGACATCTGTTCATGAACTGAATCTCAAGAGAAGGTGGGTCATGAAACAAGACAACGACCCTAAGCACACAAGTCGTTCTACCAAAGAATGGTTAAAGAAGAATAAAGTGAATGTTTTGGAATGGCCGAGTCAAAGTCCTGACCTTAATCCAATCGAAACGTTGTGGAAGAACCTGAAGAGAGCAGTTAATGTGAGGAAACCCACCAACATCCCAGAGTTGAAGCTGTTCTGTATGGAGGAATGGGCGAAAATTCAGGACTTATCAACAGTTACCGGAAACGTTTAGTTGCAGTTATTGCTGCACAGGGGGGTCACACCAGATACTGAAAGCAAAGGTTCACATACTTTGCCACTCACAAAAATGTAATATTCAATCATTTTCCTTAATAAATAAATGACCAAGTATAATATTTTTGTCTTATTTGTTTAACTGGTTTCTCTTTATCTACTTTTAGGACTCGAGTGAAAATCTGATGATGTTTTAGGTCATATTTATACAGAACTATAGAAAATTCTAAAGGGTTCACAAACTTTCAAGCACAACTGTAAAATTTCACAAAACTCATATCAACTGGTCATCTGCGATATATTGATTTGTGCTAATCAGAAAAATCATATTTTAGACCAAATCAGAGGTACAATTCTGCATTTCATCAAGTGAAGTTAGTGACACCTATCAGCATCCCCACAACCTCCAAGATTTAATAAGATGTCTTGTCAGTTTTAACTATTAAGTATGTAGTACTAGGGTGTTGTACCGTGTTAGCCATTATGGATGTAGTGAGAAGTCAAAAGATTACAATATACAAGCTTTTGAGGCAACTCAGGCCCCTTCTTCAGGCAAACAAATTGCAGCATAAAACCTGCTAACTTGTCATTTTAACAATTTTCTCAGTCAGGGGCAGAAACAAAAAAATAGCACTACCATTGTTATTGATGCAACTATTCTCCCAACTTCTCCTAACCCACCAAGAACATTTTGGTGACCAATATGATGGAGCACCGGGGCCATAAGGCAAAAGTGAGAACTCAGTGACTCGGGGAACAAAACATGGAAATTTGGGGTCCATGGCCAGGAAACTCCCCAGATCTTATCAGTCCAATTGAGGACTTGTGGTCAATCCACACATTTTTGTTAGGGATGCAGGATCCTGAATTGGATACTTCTTAAATTTAATAAAAATATTCTGGCACAAGTGTCAAACCTTAAAAAAAAGGAAGTCATATTGAGCATTGGAAAATAATTAATAATAATTAACTAATAAAAATAGTGCACATTTAAATTTTCCCCACCATCAAATTTCCCCGTCCCACCCAACCTGGCTACTTTTTTCGTGCCACCCGGCGGGAAACAATTTCTGGGGAGAACACTGCAGTGTCATCAGCAAACATCATAGTCCACGGGGATTCCCGTCTAATCTCATCTGTCAAACGAAAATATTTAATATTAAGATAAAATGAAAAGGCATATAGCGGGTTTCTGTCTGCAAACGCTCTTCTGCCTCCCGAGGAGCGACTGACAGCCGTAAGTGAGCCGCCAGGGGGCCACCCAAAAGCCAATGTGCAAAATTCCAGCAGACCACTGGTGGTGGCTGCCGACGGACTGCTGTTTTGGCCGCTAACACCCAACAGGGGCCTGCTGATTTAAAACTAGATCTACAACACAATAAAGTGTGCAAAAAGTGACTGAAAGCACTGTAGATGTTGACAGACATTAACCATTAAGTTTGGACACAATAAAGATTCCGAAACACACAGATATATTTCATTATAGTTGAACAATGCTCAGTTGTGAGCATCTCTACTTCCTAAGAGATTATAATGCACACTTACAGGTGTTCTCCGATGCCATGTGTGGAATTGACAGGGGCACGACTACAGTCATTCTCTGGACTTCCATGATGGTGGCTTCAGTAAAAGGCATGTGGGGCTTGTCCATCAGTGAAGGTGCTCGGTCTTTTCCTACAACTGCTTCAATCTCAGCATGAACTTTATCTGTGAATGAAATACAATAAGAATCCCGGTGTCACAATCCAAAAGACTAGAAAAATATACAGGATGAGTCAAAATTATGTTGACACTAATGGATTATTTTTTGTCTGCAGATAGACGTTGTGACGGACGACTGGGGATCCTACCCAGCCGGGATGCCTGTAAGAATTGGGAGAGGGCCAATACCTCCCCTGGGCCACGAGAGGGTAGCCGCCCTGGTCTGCATGGGGGCCACGGGGTAAGAGCTTGGAAGCTCATCCCTGTTGGGGCCTGTGGCCACTGCCAGGGGGCGCCTGGACGACTATGGAACCCTGGATGGCAGCACTTCTGCCACACTTGGAAGTGCTGCCGGAAGGAATTCCAGGGACACCCGGAGTGCTTCTGGGTGGTCATGCGGCACTTGCGCCACACCAGGAAGTGCCTCCAGAAAATCGGCACGGAGCACCTGGAGCACATCCGGGTTATTATAAAAGGAGCCGCCTCCCTCCAGTGGACGAGCCGTAGTCGGGAAGAAGAAGACGACGGAGCTTGGGAGGAGAGGAGTAAAGGTGGCAGAGGTGCTGAGAAAAGGAAGAAAAGAAGGGACTGAGACTGGCTGATTTAGGCATTGTGGTGCTGTTTATTATACACAGTGCATCCAGAAAGTATTCCCAGCTCATCACTTTTTCCACATTTTGTTATGTTACAGCCTTATTCCAAAATGGATTCAATTCATTTTTTTCCTCAGAATTCTACACACAACACCCCATAATGACAACGTGAAAAAAGTTTACTTGAGATTTTTGCAAATTTATTAAAAATAAAAAAACTGAGAAATCCCATGTCCATAAGTATTCACAGCCTTTGCTCAATACTTTGTCGATGCCCCTTTGGCAGCAATTCCAGCCTCAAGTCTTGTTGAATATGATGCCACAAGCTTGGCACACCTATCCTTGGCCAGTTTCACCCATTCCTCTTTGCAGCACCTCTCAAGTTCCATCAGGTTGGATGGGAAGTGTCGGTGCACAGCCATTTTAAGATCTCTCCAGAGATGTTCAATGGGATTCAAGTCTGGGCTCTGGCTGGGCCACTCAAGGACATTCACAGAGTTGTCCTGATGCCACTCCTTTGATATCTTGGCTGTGTGCTTAGGGTCGTTGTCCTGCTGAAAGATGAACCGTCGCCCCAGTCTGAGGTCAAGAGCGCTCTGGAGCAGGTTTTCATCCAGGATGTCTCTGTACATTGCTGCAGTCATCTTTCCCTTTATCCTGACTAGTCTCCCAGTTCCCCACAGCATGATGCTGCCACCACCATGCTTCACTGTAGGGATGGTATTGGCCTGGTGATGAGCGGTGCCTGGTTTCCTCCAAACGTGATGCCTGGCATTTGCACCAAAGAGTTCCATCTTTGTCTCATCAGACCAGAGAATTTTCTTTCTTATGGTCCGAGAGTCCTTCAAGTGCCTTTTGGCAAACTCCAGGTGGGCTGCCATGTGCCTTTTACTAAGGAGTGGCTTCCGTCTGGCCACTCTACCATACAGGCCTGATTGATGGATTGCTGAAGAGGTGGTTGTCCTTCTGGAAGGTTCTCCTCTCTCCACAGAGGACCTCTGGAGCTCTGACAGAGTGACCACCGGGTTCTTGGTCACCTCCCTGACTAAGGCCCTTCTCCCCCGATCGCTCAGTTTAGATGGCCGGCCAGCTCTAGGAAGAGTCCTGGTGGTTTCGAACTTCTTCCACTTACAGATGATGGAGGCCACTGTGCTCATTGGGAACTTCAAAGCAGCAGAAATTTTTCTGTAACCTTCCCCAGATTTGTGCCTCGAGACAATCCTGTCTCGGAGGTCTACAGACAATTCCTTTGACTTCACGCTTGGTTTGTGCTCTGACATGAACTGTCAACTGTGGGACCTTCTATAGACAGGTGTGTGCCTTTCCAAATCAGGTCCAGTCAACTGAATTTACCACAGGTGGACTCCAATGAAGCTGCAGAAACATCTCAAGGATGATCAGGGGAAACAGGAGGCACCTGAGCTCAATTTTGAGCTTCACGGCAAAGGCTATGAATACTTATGGACATGGGATTTCTCAGTTTTTTTATTTTTAATAAATTTGCAAAACTCTCAAGTAAACTTTTTTCACGTTGTCATTATGGGGTGTTGTGTCTAGAATTCTGAGGAAAAAAATGAATTTAATCCATTTTGGAATAAGGCTGTAACATAACAAAATGTGGAAACAGTGATGAAGCGCTGTGAATACTTTCTGGATGCACTGTATAGACTAATAAAGGTGTGTGTTTTGGGACATTCGGTGTCTGTCTGTCTGTGTCCGGGGGCTGTCTTTCCACAGCGTACACCATGGGTGACAGATTAACACTAGAACATATTGTAATCTTTTTAGTTAGCCAATAAAAGGTGTCATTTTGCTTGGCTTTTCTCCACTAGAGCAAAGAAAAGTAGTTGCAAGCTTGATGGAAGTGTATCGTTCGCTGACTAGAGTTCGTCAAAAGTTTTGCAAAACTTTATGCAGGTGCACCAGCTCTGGCAAAACAACAATGGAGGAGAGCGACTGCTGTGACAATGGTCACGGGCCCACCATTGCCGGCTCCTTTCTCATACCCACATATCTCTCTGGTGCAGCAGTGCCAGCAATAGCTGTGGAAACCCCAGAAGTCAGCAAGCCGTTTGGCTTTTATTCACCTCCTCAACCTCATCATGTACAGCTGACAAACTGTTTGACGTCCTCCAGAGCAACGTGCGACTAGCGCATCCATTTTGTCAGTTTTAATACCACGAGTCGTCGCACAAATATGACGTTTTTTTGTTGTTGGTGACACAGATGACTCGTGCACAAATGTACCAATGTGTGCCATTTCAGGGGACAAATGCATTCACATTACAGTTAAATACAGCGGGTCACTTGTACTTATGATGGTGAACCGTCAAGACAGGCAAATCCGAACTGAGCAATAAACATCAGAATTGAGTAACGAGACTTACAATGTGAATGCGGTGAAAGATTCTTCAGTCTTATAATTAAAGCAAAGCACACACCAAATGAGCAGTAAACTCTTTTAGAGACTAGAAACCCTAGGGGCCGAGCTTTATGCCATTGCGTCACTAACGTCCCGCTTCTCGAGATGGCGGCCCACATAACAAAAACAAAACGGAGTCGGAAAACGATGTGAAAAAATATCGAGGTCTTAAAAAGTCATCTGACAAATATAGGGTGGTCCAGATCTAACTATGCAACTTTTAATGCAATGCAATAATTGCATAATTAGATCTGGACCACCCTGTATGGGAAAGGCGCTATATAAATAAAATGTATCATTATATTTGAAGAATAGGAATGAACTTCTGCATATTAGAATTATTATTATTATATTTCAAAAGCCTAATAGGAGTGAAAGAACAAAAGGCATGCAGAATAAACTCGTTAAAAACTGAATGAAAATCCTGGACCATTCCAAGGAAGCAGCAGATATACAGTAGGTATAGAACGGAGTCACCCCCCCTTTGAAAATATTCACATTTTAAAATGAAAACACACACACACAGATATTTTTGCAGCTTTATTTACTCAATGCAACCTATGACATCCAAGTCAAAGATATAATAGTAACAGTCTGGAAAAAATAATAATAAATAAAAACAGAATCATTGAGATTGAAAAAAGATCACCACCCCTATCCCACCTTCTAAAATATCCTTGTAAACTCAATCGGCTGTAAGTGATCCCCTTCTCCATTGCACACCAAGCTAGATGACCTCCACCTGCGATCAGCTGTAATCACTGGGATGAGTTTAAATATTCCTGGAGCGTTCCAGTGCTCGGAAGTGCAACTGAAAGCAGACAATGAACTATGAGTCATAAGGAACTGTCAAAAGATCTTGGGGATAAAGCGGACAGGCACAAGTCAGAAGATGGACACAAAAAGATTTCCAAAGCTTAAGTCCGTAATTAAGCAGAGGACAGTGTTTGGTACTACCGGGACCCTTTCTGGATCAGGCTGTCCCTCCAAACTGGATGGAACAGCGAAGAAGAAACTGGTCAGGGAGGCTACCAGGAGGCCAATGGCAACTTTAAAGCAGTTATGGGAATTTTTGTCAGTGAGTGGTCAATGTGTGCATGCGACAACAATATCACACATGCTCCACAAATGTGGCTTGTATGAGAAGGTTGCAAGAAAAAAGCGACTTGTCAAGAGGGGCCACATTAAGCTTTGTCAAAGCACACCTTGAAGATTCCGAAGCCAAGTGGAAAAAGGTGTTCGTTAAGGTCACATGAGACCAAAATTAAAGTACATGGCCTCAATATCAAACGGTACGCGTGGCGGAAAGCCAATACAGCTCACCACCCAAAACACACCACACCTGCAGTAAAGCATGGAGGTGGGAGCGTCCTGTTTGGGGGGCGTCTCTCTGCAGAAGGGTCTGGGGCACTTCACAGAGTAGAAGGAAAAACGGCTGGACCAAAATACCATCAAATTCTTGAGGGAAAACCTGTTGCCCTCTGCCAGAAAGTTGACGATGGGAGGAAGGTTCACCTTTGAAACGCTGACAATGACCCAAAGCTGGCCACACGTCGGCTGAAGAAGAACAAGGTGAATGTCCTCGTGTGGCCCACTCAGAGCCCAGACTTAAACCCAGTTGAAAATCGGTGGCATGACTTGGAGCTTGCAGTCCACAGACGGTCAACCATCCAAATCTGACCGAACTTGAACTGTTCTGGAAAGAAGAGAGGGCAAATACCGTTAAAATATATTGTACTGAAGAATCCCAACAGGAATTAAACGCAAAGGGGGGTTCCACAAAGTACTGACACGGGGGCTGGTGGGTGTTGTGATCTCTTATCACTTCAACTTTTCTATTTATTATTATTTTTCAGAACTGCTTTGACTTGGATGTTCTACAGTTGAAGTCATTTTCCATCCACTTGGGGTGAACTCACCTTCTAAGTCTGCCACACATTTTATCCTAACAAACTATAAATTTGGCAAATCCTGTAAGACATCTACTCTGTGCAGGCAGAAGTAATTTTTTCCACTAATGTCCCCAGACCTCCGAATATTTCACTTTTTATTGACCATATCACAATTCCAGTAGGTCACAAGTTGACGTACACTTTGTTAACTGGGCCTTTAAACCGCTTGGAAAATTCCGGAAAATGATGTCAAGCCTTGAGGCAATTAGACAACAAGCTTCTGATAGCCAATCGGCCTCACTGGAGTCAACATGTGGATGGATGTTAAGGCTAACCATTAAACTCATGGACTTTTTGCTTGACATAATGGGAATATCAAAAGAAATCAGCCAAGACCTCAGAAGAGAAAAAAAAAAATGGTGGACCATCACTAATCGGGTTCATCCTTGGGAACAATTTCCAAACTCCTGAAGGTTCCTCGTTCATCTGTACAAACAATAATACGCAAGTATAAACACTGTGGGACCACCCAGTCATCTTACCACCCGGGAAGGAGATGCATTCTGACTCCAAGAGAAGAACTGACTTTGGTAAGAAAAGTGCAAATCAATCCCAGAATGATAGCAAAAGGACCTTGGGAAGATGCCGGAGGATACAGGTAGACATGTATCAATATCCACAGTAAAATGAGTCCGACATTGACATCACCTGAAAGGCTGCACAGCAAGGAAGAAACCCACTGCTCCAAAGCCACCACTGCAGTTTGCAATGGCCCATGGAGACAAAGAGCTGACCTTCTGGAGAAATGTCCTCTGCTCTGATGAATCCAAGACCGAACTGTGTGGCCATAATGACCATTGTTATGTTTGGAGGACAAAGGGTGAGGCCTGCAAGCCAAAGAACAAGCACAGGGTTGGGAGTGTCATGTTGTGGGGTCTGCAGGAAGGACTGGTGCACTTCGTAAAACAGATGATACCATGAGGAAGGACAATGATTGAGATACATGGCAGCAACATCTCAAGAGCTCAGCAAGGAAGTTGAGGCGCAGTCACAAATGGGTGTTCCAGATGGACAAGGACCCCAAGCAGACCTCCAAAGTTGTGACAAAATGGCTTAAGAACAACAAGGTCAAGGTATTGGAGTGGCCATCACAAATCCCCGATCTCAATAGGATTGAGCTGAAAAAGCAAGTGCGAGCAAAGGAGGCCTACTAACCTGTCCCAGTGACACCAGTTCTGTCTGGAGCAATGGGCCAGAATACCAGCAACTTATTTTAAGGAGCCTGTGGAGGGTGACCCAAAACGTTTGGCTCAAGTGAAACAATTTAAAAGCAATGTAACCAAATATGAACCAAGTGTATGGAAACTTGTGACCTCTTGGAATTGCGAAATAGTCGAGGAAAAGTCAAATAATCTGAGGTATGTGAACGTTCTGGGGAAAAAAATGACATCTAAAACAATATGTCATATGTATAGTTTGTTAGTATAAAGTCTGTGGAGGGCTCATGAAGTGGGTTTGAAAGAATTCACCCAAAGTCGATGGAAACTGCGGACTTCAACTGCAGGCTGCATTGAGTAAATAAACCTGAAAAAAATATTTGTGTGTTTTCATTTTAGCCTGTAAAGCAACCAAAATGTGAATATTTTCAAGGGCGGGGTGGGATTGTTTTCTATACCTACTGTACATGTCGTCGCTCCATGAGGTTTACCTTGCACATCCGGGTAAAGAGACATGTAGAGTAAGCACCACAGGATGGTGTTGGTGGTGGTGTCTGTGCCGGCAACGAACAGGTCGCCGATGATGTAAAACAGATAATCCTCGCTGAACATGCTGTCTTCCTTTTCTTCCTGTTGAGAAATTTCCAAGAGATACATGTCGATGAAATCTCGGGGACTGGAAGGGTCAAGACTCTCCCTGTGCTGAGCAATAATGCGTTTTAAAAAAGCGGTGATATCCAACTCAGCCTTTCGGAGTTCCCAGAAGGGACCGAAGGGCAAGTAGTAGAGCCAGGGGCAGATGTTGATCAGGATAGCTTGACTGTTCACCGAGATCTCCAAGCCTCTGGACATGCGGTTGAGCAGCATTTTGAACTCCTGATCCTTGTAGTCAAAGCGTCGGCCAAAGCTCAAGGAGCAAATGATATTGGAAACTGCGTTATTGATGAGGGGCGCCGGGTTGAAGGTTTCTTCATATCTGCTCAACTCTGCGATTTCCCTTTTGATGAGCGTGAGCTCTTCCAGGATGCAGGGCTCCAGGCTGAGCTTTCCCAGACCAAAGAAGCGTAGAGTGGCATGAGAGAATTTTCGCTGCTGCTTCCATACTTGTCCATAGGGTGCAAATACAATACCTGAAAATAAATAAATAAATAAATAAATAGCCAGGGACTTCATGAGATGATGCTGTCTTGTGACTAAATGGTAAAGCTGTCATGTTTCAGCCAGAATTTCTCCCTAGGCTGGGGTTCAAAGTCATGTTTCTGGTCTGTTGTCTCTAAGTTTATGTCATTTATTTTTATTTATGTTTATTTTATTTATTACTAGCCGTCCCCCATGGCTCCACCTACATAGTGGAGCAACAGGACAAACTTTAAAAATCAATAAAAATAAATTAAAAATAAATAAATAATTCTGACCAAGCAGAAGGTAGGTACACTCCAATGTCAAACACTGGCACTGTATCTGATCGTGTTCAGCTCCGACGGGTGTGGGGAGAAGAGCACATGGCCGTGATATCGCTGGCAATCAGCAGCTAACCTCTTAAATGCACGTAACTCTGATCTCTCTCTCTCTTAAAAACGTCTAACGTTACTCCTTAACAATCTATAGATGATAATGTCTGCTGAACAAACAGGTATCGCTAGCTAAGTGGAGGCGAGGTACACTCCAACACGTGGCGACAGGTAAGAGTGTCTCAAACGGAGGCTGATGCGTGAGTGAGGAGGGCCCTGTCCCCCAGCCTCTCTCTCATATTCGCACAAATAACTTCGTACTGTAAGCGAACTGTGATACTTATCGTGATGATGACAGAAGTCGCAGAATCAACCCGGAATGTTCAAGCAAATTAAAGAAAAAAACCTGATTTAAATCCGTTAAGTTGTTCTCTTGTGAAAAGTGGACAGACATACACATATTGGATTTTATATTATCCATCCATCCATCCATCCATTATCCAACCCGCTATATCCTAACTACAGGGTCACAGGGGTCTGCTGGAGCCAATCCCAGCCAACACAGGGCGCAAGGCAGGAAACAAACCCCCGGCAGGGTGTCAGCCTACCGCAGGGCACACACACACCCACACATACCAAGCACAATTTAGAAACGCCAATGCACCTAACCTGCATGTCTTTGGATTGTGGGAGGAAACCCACACAGACACGGGGATAACATGGAAGCGAACCCGGGTCTCCTAACTGCAAGGCAGCAGCACTACCCACTGTGCCACCGTGTCGCCCAATTTTATATTATATATATATATATATATATATTCATGGCATTCGTAGTCTGAATCACAATCTGATTGTATGGGTGGTTACCTACCAGATAACGCTTGTGGTTGGTCAGCAAGTCGGCTAACATCCGCCACAGTGCCCTCTTTCAGTCGCGCGAAGCAGATCATAGAATGGTTGAAATAGTTTTTCTGTCAAATAATGCAAAGAGTACGCGACACGTATTTCGCCCTAATTCTGGGCTCATCAGGCGTACACACTCACTGCATCCCCTCTCGGGAATCGAACCTCGAACATCAGTGCCAGGGGCGAAGCCCCTAACGCTGCGCTACGGCGTGTGGTTCATTCATTTGACAGCATGTAGATCGGGGTAATTACTTCTCGCAACTGAAAGAGGGCACCGTGGTGGATGTTAGCCGACTAGCTGATCAACCACAAGCGTTACCTGGTAGGTAACCACCCATACAATCAGATTGTGATTCAGACTACGAATGCCATGAATGTAATTACCCCGATCTACATGCTGTCAAATGAACGAACCACACGCCGTGGCGCAACGTTAGGGGCTTCGCCTCTGGCGCTGACATCCGAGGTTCGATTCCCGAGAGGGGATGCAGTGAGTGTGTACGCCTGATGAGCCCAGAATTAGGGCGAAACACGTGTCGCGTACTCTTTGCATTATTTGACAGTAAAACTATTTAAACCATATTATATATATATATATATATCTGTACATTTTTTCCTTTATTAGAACATTAGAACAATCAAGACGAGAACAGGCCATTCAGCCCAACAAAGCTTGCCACTCCTCTCCACTTATTTCTTCCAAAAACACATCCAAGTCCCTAAAGTCTTACTGTCTGTCCACCACACTACCTGGTTGCTTATTCCAAGTGTCTGTCGTTCTTTGTGTACAGAAAAACTTCCTAATGTTTGTGTGAAATTTCCCCTTCACAAGTTTCCAAATGTGCACCCGTGTTCCTGATGAACTCATTTTAAAGTCACCGTTAAAGTCAATTCCCTTCATCATTTTAAACTCTTCACTCAGGTCTCCTCTTAATCTCCTATATAGGCTCAGCTCTTTTAATCTTTCCTCATCACTCATCCTCTGTAGCCCTGGAATCAGCCCAGTTGCTCTTCTCTGGACCTTCTCTAGTGCTGCTGTGTCTTTATGGAGACCAAAACTGCACACAGCACTCCAGATGAGGCCTCACCAGTGTGTTATAAAGCTTGAGCAGAACCTCCTGTGACTTGTACTCCACACATCAAGGCACTATATAACCTGACATTCTGTTAGCCTTCTTAATGGCTTCTGAACATTGTCTGGAAGTCGATAGCTTAGAGTCCAGTATGACTCCTAAATCCTTCTCATAAGGTGGACTCTCGATTTTCAGACCGCCCATTGTGTATTCAGACCTAACATTTTTACTTCCTATGTGTAATTCTTTACATTTACTGACATTAAATGTCATCTGTCACAAATCTGCCCACTTCTGTGATGATATAACGGATTCCAAATGATCTGCTAATCCACCTATCTTGGTATCATCTGTAAACTTAACCAGCTTGTTCCTTATATTCCTATCTAAATCATTTATATTTATTAAAAATAGCAGCGGCCCCAGCACTGCCCCCTGCTGGACGCCACTCTTAACATCGGCCAGTACTGATGAGGTCCCTCGCACCATCACCCTCTGCTTCCTGTGTCTGAGCCATTTCAGAACCCGTCTACACCCCACACCCTGAACTGCCACTTCTTTTAGTTTGATGCCCACCCTCTCATGTGGCACCTTATCAAATGCTTTCTGAGAGTCCACATCAATAATCTCATCTGCTCCACTCTGGTCGTATCCTTTTGTTGCCTCCTCATAGAATTTCAGCCTGTTAGTAAAACACGACCTCCCTCTTCTGACCCCATGCTGACTGTTCCTAATAACTCCTGTCCTTGTCCTGTCACCCTTTTTATATAATGGGATGATATTTTGCCATTTTCCAGTCCATCAGAATCTCTCCAGTGCAGAGTGACTTTCTAAATGTTCAACTACCTTTATGTTCATTTGTGAGTGGTACTGACCTAAGCTTATGGCTCTTGTGTTTAGTGGGTGGTTCCCCAAGGGGCGGGGCCACCTGCTAATCACCACTAGGAACGCCCCCAACCCCACACACACCCTATTTATGGGAGGGCCTTCCATAGTTCCTGGCGGTTCATTGCAAATGTGCTAGGGAGTGCTTGTGTTTACTGTGCTGTTGCTTTTGTAGATTTTTCTGGATTTTGTTTTAATCTATGCGGTTTCTCAGCATCTTCGGATTCCATACTGGGACTTTGTTTGCTGTCATTTCTGTGCCTTTGTGGAGATCCTTTTGAGCTCACTGGGAGCCTTTGGTAAAATAAACATTTTACTTTATAAAAACATTTTTCTAGGCCCTTTTGGTGGTGTCTAGTCTGAGTTTTGACAATATTCTTCCCTCTCAGAGGGCAACCTTCAAAAGTATTTTTGTAACTTTCATACTTTTGGGACTCTTCAGTCCCAACAAAAGCTCATCCAGAAAAGAACAAGAAATGAAGAATCCAAAAGGATTGAAACAAAAGCAGCTGAAACTGAAAGTCAAAGAGAAAAATCCCGACTGCCTGAAGTTCCTTTCCTTTCTCTCTGATTTATGACAAAGTTGGGACAGCAAGGAAAATGCTAATAGGAACATCAATGAGGGATTTGTTTGGAGTTGCATTCAAGCATAAACAGTGGAAAGACAAGGCATTTCATGGTCTTGTTAGGAAGTGGCTGTTTGTTTTGGGACCTGCGCTACAGACGGAGACAGAACTGCCACTCATTAACAATGCATGAACAAAGTAAACCACAGCGGAGGCTATTCAATTTCATTACTTCTTTACGTTTTGGTCATTTAAGTTACTACAGTGGTTCTTCATGTGTTGCTCTGTCTGTCATTACACGTTATACAGAGAAACCAAAAACAAAACACACTCGATGATTTCACCGCCAGTCTTAGATGAGCTGGAAGTGCCCAGGGTTTACCTTTTATGTTCCTTAGTAATGTGCTGGCCACCACACCACAAAATGGCAGAGCTTGTGTAAAACAAAGATGGCATCAGAAAATGATGTAAATACCTTTACACTATTTGAAAACTAAATTCAAATGAAAAGAAACATAGTGGTTAGCAATGAAGCCCTAACCTCAACCCTAACCCAAAAACCATCAATGCATAAAATGGTAAGGTCAATTGGTCTGTCATGCAATTACTTGTGAACTAATGCGGCTAGAGCCTTGATCCTGATCTTAAATCGAAAGATTATGAACTACAGTGATCCCTCGCTATATCGCGCTTCGCCTTTCGCGGCTTCACTCCATCGCGGATTTTATATGTAAGCATATTTAAATATATATCGCGGATTTTTCGCTGCTTCGCGGGTTTCTGCAGACAATGGGTCTTTTAATTTCTGGTACATGCTTCCTCAGTTGGTTTGCCCAGTTGATTTCATACAAGGGACGCTATTGACAGATGGCTGAGAAGCTACCCAACTTACTTTCTCTCTCTCTCTCTCTCTCTCTCTCTCTCTCTCTCGCTGACGTAGGGGGGTGTGAGCAGGGGGACTGTGTGCAGCTGCTTCCTGAAGGACGTGCTGCACGGTGCTTCGCATACTTAAAAGCTCAAAGGGCACGTATTGATTTTTGACTTTGTTTTTCTGTGGCTCTCTCTCTGTCTCTTCCTGCTCCTGACAGAGGGGGTGTGAGCTGCCGCCTTCAACAGCTTTGTACCGGCGGTGCTTCGCATACTTAAAAGCCAAAAAGCCCTATTGATTTTTTTTTGACTGCTTGCTTTGCACTCCTTTAAAAAAGGAAGATATGTTTGCATTCTTTTAATTGTGAGACAGAACTGTCATCTCTGTCTTGTCATGGAGCACAGTTTAAACTTTTGAAAAAGAGACAAATGTTTGTTTGCAGTGTTTGAATAACGTTCCTGTCTCTCTACAACCTCCTGTGTTTCTGCGCAAATCTGTGACCCAAGCATGACATTCTAAAAATAACCATATAAACATATGGTTTCTACTTCGCGGATTTTCCTATTTCGCGGGTGGCTCTGGAACGCAACCCCCGCGATGGAGGAGGGATTACTGTATTCTGTTCTAAAAATTAAAATGAATTGAGGTAATGACAACGTCAGCAAAGTGACCCGTGGTCATGAATTGACAGCAAAGTGATCACAAAACGAAGCAATAACCACCATTATGGGAGAAAGAAAAAGAAGAGCAGTGACATCTACTGAGCATCAAGCAAATTGAAGAAGCGGATTACAGGACAAAGAACACCGCAATAGGAAAAAGAAGTAGAAGAGCGGTGACATCTGTTGAGAATCAAGAAATCCACAGGAGCCTATTACATGACAAAGAATGCCGTAACAGTAAGAAGAAGAGCAGCTTTATCTGTTGAGCATCAACCAAATTGCAAAAGCCAAGTACAGTGATCCCTCGCTATATCACGCTTCGACTTTCACAGCTTCACTCCACCGCGATTTTTTCTCATACACGCTTACGTCACTACGCATGCGCTTTCTGAGAACTTTTATCTAAGCCCCACGATGGCTCCTAAACATGCTGCTTTTTCCAAGTCTTCTGACAATAAAACTAAGCGCCGGAGGAAGATGCTTACTATCCAGGAGAAGGTGAAACTCTTGGATATGATCAAAGATGGCAATACCCTACAAAAGCCTCCTCACGCATATGAAAAGACAGTGCCAGCAACTGCTTATCAAGATGTTCTGCAGTCGCGCACCCAGACACCCACTGCCTACTCCTAGTACTCCTTCAGTGGAAGAAGACAACGATGCACCTGCTGAAGATACTGCACCACCTGAAGACTCTCCTACTGAGGTCGTGCCTTCATAGGTTAGTGGTTGTGTGAAAGAACTGTGTGTGTATGTACTTAAATGTACAGTACAATAATCTACTATATAAAAGCGGTCGGGATTGTCCTTCCATCCCGTGAGTGCAAAGCTTAGCGGTACTCTGCTTATCACAGAATTATTACTTGTGGCTTGCGGTACGAAGTGACGTGATGTGAGCAGAGTTCTGGTGCTCCCATCGTTCCCCTGCTTTTGTGCACGATACGCTGGAAAAATAGACAAAATGATGTCTCTGGAAATAATTAATGTTGATGGAGTACAAACGCCTCACCGCGTAGTAAATATCAGGGGAGATGGTGCTTGCTTATTCTCATCTATAGCTTATTTAGTGCATGAAACTCCGTCTTTAGCGGTACAGATTCGGGCCGACATTGAACGACTTTGGACAGGCACTCGAGGGTTCGGGAGATGTTATGAATGGGCACTTTGATGTTCTCATTCCCTACACTTACATGCCTGATGTACACATGGAGCGCACACAAATTGAGGAGAAAAGTTGGTCGCCTTAAAAGGCGGGTGAGCCTAGTAATAATATGATATTTGTAACGTCTAATATGTCTTATTTTCTCTTATTTTGTCTAATATATTGGGTAATACGAGTGTAATGGTGATTAAAGGGTGTTATTTCATGTCTAGAGGGCTCTAATAATGTTAAAAAACGTATTTAGAAGGTCGTAAACAGGTTTTCTATACTCTAACTGCGAAAATATTCGATTTATAAATAAAGAATCCTACTTCGCGAAAATTCATTTATCACGGTAGAGTCTGGAACGGATTAACCGTGATAAACGAGGGTTCACTGTACATGACAAAGAACACTACAATAGGAAGAAGAAGAGGAGCAGTGAGGTCTGCCGAGCATCAAGTAATTGGCTCCTGTGATTTGCATGTCAAAGAACACCATAATACAAAGAAAAAAGGAGCAGCAACTTGGTGGCCCAAAAAAAATGTATTGGAAGGAAAAGACAATGAAGAGCAGAAACATCTGTCGAGTGTCCAACACATCACTGAATCCAAATATATGACAAACAACAAGAAAGAATAAGAAGATGAGACGCTGAAGCACATCGGCAAGCAAGAGCTAACCTTGAAAATGAGCGGAGTAATTGAGCAGCCGGCCAGCATGACAATTCACAGGCACGCAAGACAAACTCGGCGACAATCGAGAAGATCGTCAGAGACTCAAAAATTTGCAACTTTATATGAAAGCATTGCTTTTACATCCACGTTTCTTTGAAGATCACCACTTAGCAAAGTTACAGGAGTGATGGATGCGGTCAACGTCAAGCTTATTTCTTTTGTTTTGCCCATTAAGAATGGATTGTTGAAATAGAAATGTTCAGCCTGCTCCTTATGAGTTGCCACGAGTAATAAAAACACATTATAACTTCCAGATTAGAAAACATAAGGCATATCAATGGCTCCTCGTCTTTAATTTCATTTAGAATCATAGGTGTGCACTAGTAATAATCATAATCTATTATGACAGACTAGATGAGACTTTTTGGAAGATTTTTTCCAAGTCCCGCGAGTTGAGACCTTGGCCTTGAGATTTTTTCAAGTGATGCCCTCTTCTCAAGCACATACAACCACACATACGACACGGTAAGTACTCTCGCCTCATTTGTGTGAATGCTTTTGACAGACACATTTTCTGCTCTCTCAGCTTTTTTAACGTTATGATCACAGAGAAGTGATGCCAAATAGAATTGAAAGAGTTAAACAATCGGACATATTAGAAATTCTACAGCCAATAATTTATTTATTGGTTACTTTGCAAAATAAAATTATTAACTCCTGATGATGTACAGTGGGTATAGAAAAGAATCCCCCCCTTTGAAATATTCCCATTTTTTTTGCTTTACAGCCTTAAATGAAAACACACAAACTAATATTTTTTCCAGCTTTACTTACTTAAAGTAGTGCTGGGCGGTATACCGGTTCATACCGAAAACCGTTTTTAATTTTTTTTATGATATGGATTTTTCCTATATCGCAACACCGGTTTAAATTGCCTAAACGACGTTCGGAACGTGGCGCAGCGGGAAACTGTCCAAGTGGGGACATTTTTCACTGCTACACCGCTAAACACAGATTTGTTGCACTAGGGCTCTTTTTCACTGCTACACCACCAAATAGTGGGAGGTAGCATAGGTATGCCGCGTGGTGAAAATGGACAGAGAGCTCAAAAAAATGAGTCACGTCTGTCTCCTGGAGATGCTTTAGTTTTAAAAGGTCAGATGTGCAAATACTGTTTCTATACTACTGGATAATACTGCAAGCCAAGTTGTACTTTTATTTGTTTTCAATACAGTGTAATGTACCTGGGTACTGTGTAATATTGTGACGACATGATGACTTTATTCTCGTACTTTGTCATTAAAGTAGAACATCGTAAACTAAACTTCATCGTAAAATGAATATTTAATTTACTAGATTTTCTCAAACCCCGTCATAAGTTATATAGCACATTAAATGCTTTGTGTTAAGTGTTCCCCGAGCTTCTTAAACTGACTTCCTCTGCACTAAGAGGAGGCACCGGCACCGGCAGCGATCGCCGCACAGAATCCATTCACATGATATTCATGCTCTCTGAACATTTAGAATGCCAAGATAAATACTTGATATAAATTCTAAATTTTCAGAGAGCAGGAATATCTGGGACAACTGGGTCGGGGAACACAACACAAAGCATTTAATGTGCTACATTAACTTATGACGGGGTTTGAGAAAATCTAGTAAAGTAAACAATGATTTTAGGATGAAGTTTAGTTTACGACATTCTACTTTAATTATAAAGTAAACTATGAGAATAGAGTGGAAATGTCGACTTTATTCTTGACGTATAGTTTTTTTTTTCTTCCCTGTGTCCGTATTTTTTTTTCTTCACCGTGGCCCTAATACGATTCCTTAGGGCTATACCACAAATACAATTATAAATGCAAGTTGCAGTTGTATTATTTATGTATATAGCTTAGCTTGAAGCAAGGTCCATATTAATGCAGTTTGCCTACATGATGGTTCAGTTGGTAAAGATGTCATAATAATAATAATAATAATACTACATTTTATTTATATAGCGCCTTTCCCATGCTCAAGGCATTTACAGAATATAATAAAGAACGGCAGCATATACAGTATATAGCATTGTACAAACCAGATAAATAAATAAAAAAGATTAAGACAGTGAATTCTGTCATCACCAAGATTGCACTTGTTTTATTTTATTTTAATTTGGTGAATACTGTGTAATGCACCTGGGCTTTTGAAGCCTTGAAGTAATAGTGCAACTATCAGTAATAATACAATTATTTATTTTATTGTTATTATCCATCCATCCATCCATTTTCCAACCCGCTGAATCCGAACACAGGGTCACAGGGGTTTGCTGGAGCCAATCCCAGCCAACACAGGGCACAAGGCAGGAACCAATCCCGGGCAGGGTGCCAACCCACCGCAGTTGTTATTATTTATTAGTTTAAATATTATGCAGTTTAATGATGGTAAAGTTGTTTAAAAAGTCACTTTAACGTGTCAGTGGACAGACATTGTTAACATTAACAGAAAGTGTAGTTGTTTTACAAAAAATATTTATTTATTCCTTTTCTAAGACATGTTCAGTGCAATACAACTTTTGACAAACGCCTCTGGATATTTTCCTAAGTCTAAATACCTCTTTGGATGGTTGAAAATATGTTGTCAAAATTATAATTTAAGTTTTTGCAAAATTTGTTAAATAAAAAGGTTCTATATTTTGACTGCATCTGTCATGCAATGTGATTTCCTTCTCTTCATTAGTGCCACCCCCTTGAAAAGTATCACTTTATGGGGCAATGCAAACCTGTATTAATAATTGTGTGCACATTAAAATGTTTTTTTTTGTACAATGTACAATGCTCTTGACAGTGGAATAGGTTATTCTTAGCCAGTAATTGCAGTGGAAAATGTGTTTAACATCCACTCATGCATGGGAAAAAAATACCGTCAAATACAGTAAAACCGGGATAATTTAGAAAAATACCGTGATATAGAATTTTGGTCATACCGTCCACCCCTAACTTAAAGCAATCTATAATATCCAATTGAAAGATATCACAGCTACAGTCATAAAGAATTTAAAAAAATAAAAAACAAGAAATCCTGAGATTAATAAAGGATCCCCCCCCCCCCCCCCCCCCCCCAAACTCAATCAGGTGTCAGTGCCCCCCATTTCCATTGCAGTTACTGGCTTCCTTCCACCTGTGCTCATTAATAATATAATGAGTGTGATTAGTGAAGCTGTTCCTGGCTCATTCATTCCCTGTCTTGGCAGTGCCACTGACAGAAAACAACTGACTATGGGTGGCAAGTCACTTTCAAAAGATCTGTGGACAGACATAAGGCAGGAAATGGAGACAAAAACATCTCAAAGGCTTTATCAATCCCAAAGAGCTTAGTAAAGTCCATCATAAAGAAGTGTTTGGTACGACTAGGACCCTCCAAACTGGATGGAAGAGCAAGGAGGAAACTGGTAAGAGAGGCTACCAAGAGGTGAATGGCCACTTTGAAGGAGTTCCAGGATTTGATGGCACAGAGCGGTCATTAATGGTGTGCATGTGACAACAATTTCACAAGCGCTCCTCCACAATTGTGGCTTGTTCGGGAGGGTCACACTTCTCAAGGAAGGCCACATTAAGACTCGTTTGAGCTTTCCCAGAATGCACCTTGAAGATTCTGATGCCAAATGGAAAAAGGTCTTATGGTCAGACGAGCCCAAAATCAAACTATTTGGCCTCAATACCAAATGGTACATCAATGCAGCTCACCATCCACAACACACCATACCTACAGTAAAGCATGGAGGGGGCAGCATCCTGTTGTGGGGGGTCTGGGGCTCTCGTTAGGGTAGAAGGAAAAATGGAGGGGGCAAAATACCGACAAATTCTGGAGGAAAACCTGCTACCTTCTATCAGAAAGTTGATGATGAGCAGAATGTTCACCTTTCAACACGACAACGACCCAAAGCACACAACAAAATTGAGTGGCTGAAGGAGAGAAAAGTGAATGTCCTGGTGTGGCCAATCAGAGCCCAGAACTAAATCACACTGAAAATCTGTGGAAAGATCTGAAGATAGCAGACCACCAACACTCACCAGCCAATGTGACCGAACTCGAACAGTTAAACTGTAAAGAAGAGTGGGGGGCAAATATTACACAATCAAGGAGTGCAAAGCTAATAGAGAAGAATCACAACAGACTCAGGGCTGTCATTAAAGCAAAAGGGGGTCAACAAAATGACATTGACATTTGGGGGGGATCCTTTATTAATGTCAGTTTTTCTTGTTTTTTATTTTTTTAAATTCTTCTGAACTGTAGCTGTGATTTCTTTCACTTGGATGTTAGAGGTGGCATTGAGGAAGTAAAGCTGGGAAGAAATATTAGTTTGCGTGTTTACATTTAAGGCAGTAAAGCAAAACAAATGGGAATATTTCAAAGGGGGGGGGGCGGATTCTTTTCTATACCCACCGTAGATCGCTTTGTCTGTGCTGAAAATCCAAACAGAGAAACCAATGCAGAATTATGGTACAAAGTCATTAAACACGTGTCACACAGACCTCATTTAAAAGATTCAGTTAAAAAAAAAAAGTGATTAAAGAAATTTCCAAAAGCTTTTGTTAATTCAACAGATATGACTAAGGTGGGCTTTCCTGATTATCAACGCAGAGATAATCGTCACGAACAACACAATTATCACGGAAAGAAAGCTGTTAAAATGGTGATGATCGATAATTCAATGAATGATAACCCGTATTGGCTCAAACGATTCGATGGTCATATTAATGTTGAGTATTGTGCACTGGTTATGAGTATTAAGTACATCTACAAGTACATTCATAAAGGGCACGATAGAGTATGTGTAACATTATCCAAAGAACAGTCTCAGGACGAAGTTCAAACATATTTAGATACTCGGTACGTCAGTGCAATGGAAAGCGGCTGACATTTAACAGAAGTGCCGATGCACGGTCGAAGTCATTCTGTTGAATTATTACCAATTCATTTACCAGGTCAGAATATGATTCAATTTAAAGAAGGTGAAGAAGCACAAGCTTTACAGGTAGTGAAAAAAAAAAATAATATTTGGGTTATTTTGAACTTAGTAAAAATGACAAAAGCATATACGTCTGCTTTCAATTTATGACGTTTGACTATTTTTTACTCTGGTTAATTACTTGCTGTAATGTAAAATAGTTCTATTATGCACATGTAATAATTCCCATGAAAATAGCAATCTGTTTAAATTGTACATCCACTTCCCCATTCGCGAGCGGCAGAGTCGTGAAGTGGCCGGGCTGGGGGTTGACGAGCGAAGCGTGCAGGGGGCAGAGCTGCCTAGTTTTAATTTAAAAAAATTAAAACAGTTTCTAGACAGAGTCTTGTAATTACAATTATCTTAATAATAACCATCATTTTAATTGCGTGAATCTATCTAGGAGATATCAGAAACAAAACATAATCATAATAAATTCTATCTGGTGGCAGGACGAAAGGTGGACTCCTGTAAACACATCTCAATCCCATCCAACCACTCCCTGAACCTGCATACTCCATCATTACGGTCTTTCTAAGGGAATGGGAGTCCCAGCAAACCTGAATGCAGTGCCAGTCCTCCACATTGTGCTGGGCTACCACAACAATCAAACGGCTCTCTACCTTGGACTTTTCTCACTAATTCTGCTCTCTCCAGATGTTATCTTGATGACATAACAAGCTAAACAGACAAGACTCTATAGCTTGGCTCCCTACCTTGACGGGACTTTGCTCTGTTTATTTGTCTTTTATCTGCTTTACCATTTGGAGTTGACTTTAGCTGACCTGTAGATGTTTTCTCAGATTCTGAAGATGTCAGTTCACAGAGTCATTACTGCCCCGCGTACAGAGTCTAGTCGGATACTTACTTGGCACGTACTGGTCTAGGATATACAGCTGAATGCCAGTTTGTCGGCTTGGCAAATCCACCCCACTCAACTGAACTTTACCAAATTTTGCACAGATCCTCCCCCCACTAGTGCAGGTTACAGTTTGTAGCTGAGCACAAAAGCTTCCATTCATCTCGCCTAAAAAGCTTTTCAGACTCCATTGGTGTCATGTCACTGGTACATACTGTGTGCTAAGTCAATTAGGGTGTCCGCTTCATTTGCAGAAATGCTAAAGTCAAAATGAGAACAGCTAAGAGAGGACGGACTTCAGCCTTTGTTACCTTGATCAGATTTTCAGTGGCTCAAAAGGTCTCCATACACCAAGTTGAACGTCTGCTTAAAACAGCCCTGGATGAGTCCAGCAACCAATGTCATGACTTTAAGCCGCCTCGGGTCGTCCTCACAGACTTTAAAGGCAGACCCCTACATCCAACCATTGGAGTCAGTGCCTTGTCACCTTTGGGAAAATCCAAGCAACTCAGCCATGGTGAACTTCCACAAGTCCTGTGTGTGTGTGTGTATATTAATGAACTATTTTAAATACAATTATAATTAATATTAACTACATAATTATAATTACTAATTAGCTGATCTTGACTTTGCGGATGATGTTGTGATCTTCACAAAGTCAAAGGAGGCTCTGATCAGGCTCTCGAGAGACTGAGTGTCTGGGCTTGCGAGTGTCCTGATAAAAATCAACATTCAGGCCTTTAGTGACCTCTTGGGCATGGCAGAGAGTGTCGACCTCATCGAGACATTTACTTACCTCAGCAGTGACATTCAAGTCTCTGGTGACTCTTCCTAAGATGTTAGTGAACGGATTGGCAGAGTATGTGGGAGTCATGAAGTAATAAAGGGGTGTGTGGCGCTCCCGATATCACTGTATAAAGACGAAGGTCCAAGTCTTTAGAGTCCTGGTGCTTCCCGTTTGTGAGACATGGATGCTATCCAGTGACCTCAGATGACTGAGACTGGACTCCTTCGCTAATCTCTCTTCAGAGAATCTTTGGGCACCGCTGGTTTGACTTTGTGTTGCTCTAGGAGACCCAAATGAGGCATATGACCTGCATTGTGAGGGAGCGTCAGTTACGGCACGAAGGCCATGTGGTGTGATTACCCAAGGGTGGTCCGGCTCACAGAACCCTCATTGTTGAGGTCCCGAATGGCTGAGCTAGGCCAAGGGGACGCCCACATAACACCTGACTGCAGCAGATAAATGGTCACTTCCAGAGGGTGGGACTGGACAGCGTGTCTGCCTGGGGGGGTTGCCAACTGAGATCCCAAGCTGTTTTGTCATGTGGTGGGTGCAGCAACGCGTTGTACCAGTGCATGCTCCCCAACCTGAACACACACACTGTATATTATACATACATACATACATACATACGTGCTAGGGGACTCTGCCCCCCTGGGGGGCGCACTTCATGCTCGCCACTTCGCGTCTCTGCTGCTCGTGTTGTGAAGGGGGCTGAACACACGCTATGGACGGATCAGCTGCTGGCTTGCAGCTCTACTGCCGAACTGCATGATCTGCATGTCATGCTGCATGTCGATCATTTAAAAGCCTGTACAGCAGCTGTCTTTTTGTCTCACTTCCTTGTCTCGCGGGACTTCAAAGTGTCTCTCCAAATTGATCACGTTTCGACCAAAGATTTTTTTTATATAAGAGATAATTATATATATATATATCCATATTACTAACCGAGAATGGTAAACCGGATATGGACGCAGGGACCTGCCCGTGGACGCAGGAGACATAGTGCGCAGGCGCCACACAAAGCCCCCCTCTCCAGAGTGAAACGGGAGAGACTACGAACCGTCTGACATGCCGCAAGCAGGATAAAGTGATGTCAGAAATAAAAGACAGAGTAGGAAACAAAGTAAAATGTCATGAAGAGGTTAAAGAACGGGGCCAAACACATGGAGAGCAGGTTACAGATGATGAAAACTGGAATGCAACAACTTCAAAAAAACCTAGGCACGAAACACATGCACAGCGAGATACAGAATATAAAGGCAGAAAAAACGACAGTTAAAACGTCCACACCACACAGCGGAGGCAGACCCGGAAGGTGCAGGTGCCTACATCGCGCGTCGGAAGGCGCGGGAAAGTACGAAAGGCAAAGGCGCCTACACAGCATGGTAAAACCCGACATAATATGGAAGGCGCAGGCCTCACCGCCATATTGTGCATGGCACTACTGCGGAGTGAAGTTATGAATAATGTGCTGCTTGGGATCGTACAAAACGCCAAACACGACCCACCATCTGAAACTGCGGAGACAAAGCAGGCATGGGTTCAAACCGAACAAGCTCGACTGACGGATATACGCCTACAACGTGTGTCTCAAACCGCAGAAGCAGGGCAAGCACGGGTTCAAAACAACGCACGCTCCTACAACTCGCATCTGAAACTACGGCTGCCCAGCAGGCACAGGTTCAAAACACCAGGGTAGGCGAGCGAAGCGAGCAGGGGGCGAAGCCCCCTTGTGTATATTATATATATATACACATATAGAGAGACATATCTTGAGATATATATATATATATATATATATATATATATATATATATATATATATATATATATATATGTATATATTGTCACGCATGCGTGCATGGGGAGCCGCAGAATGACCCAGGAAGTAGCGCGAAACCGAAAGCCGTAAGGGACTGGCAGGCAACTAACCTTTCTCTCTTTATTTTTCCCAGAAAGAAGGAAACGCCGACACCGTGAGCCGGCTCCCGTTCCTCCACTTCCACATCCTCCTCCCCTCTGATGACGTCAGGATCCCAGAATGCAATACGACTCATTACCCAACATTCCTCTGCTTATTCTGGTCCGCCCTATAAATGTTCCCCCATCACACCATCTTGTTGTTCAGCAGTGTGATATTGAAATACTCTGGACTGTATTATTGATTTTTGAATACTGTACAGTATACGGGGCCGGAAACCCCAAACCTTTATGCGCAGTATTGTGTCTTTTCTTTACAATATTATATATATATATATATATATATATATATATATATATATATATATATATATATATATATATATATATATATATATATATATATATATTCATTGCATTCGTAGTCTGATTCCCAACCTGATTGTATGGGTGGTTACCTAACCGGTAACACATGTGGTTGGTCTGCCATTTGGCAAACATCTGCCATGGGGCCCTCTTCAGTTGCGAGAAGCAGCTCAACCACAAGCGTTACCTGGTAGGTAACCACCCACACAATTCAGGTCGTCGAGACTCGGACTACGATTGCAATGAATGTAATTACTCCAATCTACAGGCTGTCAAATAAACTAACTACACGCTGTCACGCAGCGTAAAGGCACTTCGTCTCTGACGTCTAAGGTTCAATCCCCCGCAAGAGGAGCAGTGGAGTGTGTACGCCTGATGAGCACAAATAAGGGCGAAACACATGTCGCGTACTCTTTGCATTATTTGACAGTAAACTAATATAAATATGTGTGTGTGTTTATGTATATATCTAAATATAGTGCATCCAGAATGTATTCCCAGTGCACCACTTTTTCCACATTGTTATGTTACAGCCTTATTCCAAAATGGATTCAATTCATTTTTTTCCTCAAAATTCTACACACAACACCCCATAATGACAACGTGAAAAAAGTTTACTTGAGGTTTTTGCAAATTTATTAAAAATAAAAAAACTGAGAAATCCCATGTACATAAGTATTCACAGCCTTTGCTCAATACTTTGTCGATGCCCCTTTGGCAGCAATTCCAGCCTCAAGTCTTGTTGAATATGATGCCACAAGCTTGGCACACCTATCCTTGGCCAGTTTGGCCCATTCCTCTTTGCAGCCCCTCTCAAGCTCCATCAGGTTGGATGAGAAACGTCGGTGCACAGCCATTTTAAGATCTCTCCAGAGATGTTCAATCGGATTCAAGTCTGGGCTCTGGCTGGGCCACTCAAGGACATTCACAGAGTTGTCCTGAAGCCACTCCTTTGATATCTTGGCTGTGTGCTTAGGGTCGTTGTCCTGCTGAAAGATGAACCGTCGCCCCAGTCTGAGGTCAAGAGCGCTCTGGAGCAGGTTTTCATCCAGGATGTCTCTGTACATTGCTGCAGTCATCTTTCCCTTTATCCTGACTAGTCTCCCAGTCCCTGCCACTGAAAAACATCCCCACAGCATGATGCTGCCACCACCATGCTTCACTGTAGGGATGGTGCCAGGTTTCATCCAAACGTGACGCCTGGCATTCACACCAAAGAGTTCAATCTTTGTCTCATCAGACCAGAGAATTTTCTTTCTCATGGTCTGAGAGTCCTTCAGAGAGTCCTTTTGGCAAACTCCAGGCGGGCTGCCATGTGCCTTTTACTAAGGAGTGGCTTCCATCTGGCCACTCTACCATACAGGCCTGATTGGTGGATTGCTGCAGAGATGGTTGTCCTTCTGGAAGGTTCTCCTCTCTCCACAGAGGACCTCTGGAGCTCTGACAGAGTGACCATCGGGTTCTTGGTCACCTAAATGACTAAGGACCTTCTCCCCTGATCGCTCAGTTTAGATGGCCGGCCAGCTCTAGGAAGAGTCCTGGTGGTTTTGAAGTTCTTCCACTTATGGATGATGGAGGCCACTGTGCTCATTGGGACCTTCAAAGCAGCAGGAATTTTTCTGTAACATTCCCCAGATTTGTGCCCCAAAACAATCCTGTCTCGGAGGTCTACAGACAATTCCTTTGAATTCATGCTTGGTTTGTGCTCTGACATGAACTGTCAACTGTGGGACCTTCTATAGACAGGTGTGTGCCTTTCCAAATCATGTCCAGTCAACTGAATTTACCACAGGTGGACTTCAATGAAGCTGCAGAAACATCTCAAGGATGATCAGGGGAAACAGGATGCACCTGAGCTCAATTTTGAGCTTCATGGCAAAGGCTGTGAATACTTATGGACATGGGATTTCTCAATTTTGTTATTTTTAATAAATTTGCAAAAACCTCAAGTAAACTTATTTCACGTTGTCATTATGGGGGTGTTGTGTGTAGAATTCTGAGGAAAAAAACGAATTTAATCCATTTTGGAATAAGGCTGTAACATAAGAAAATGTGGACAAAGTGATGAAGTGCTGTGAATACTTTCTGGATGCACTATATATATATATATATATATATATATATATATATATATATATATTCATGGCATTCGTAGTCTGTGTCACAATCTGATTGTATGGGTGGTTACCTACCAGGTAACGCTTGTGGTTGGCCAGCGAGTCTGCTAACATCCGCCACGGTGCCTTCAGTTGTGAGAAGCAGATCATAGAATGGTTGAAATAGAGCCCAGAATTAGAGCGAAACATGTGTCGCGTACTCTTTGCATTATTTGACAGTAAACTATTTCAACCATATATATAACCATATTATATATATATATATATATATATATATATATATATATATATATATAAAATCCGCGATGGAGTGAAGCCGCGAAAGGCGAAGCGCGATATAGCGAGGGATCACTATATATATATATATATATATATATAGTGATCTCTTGCTATATCGCGCTTCGCCTTTCGCGGCTTCACTCCATCGCGGATTTTATATGTAAGCATATTTAAATATATATCGCGGATTTTTCGCTGCTTCGCGGATTTCTGCGGACAATGGGTCTTTTAATTTCTGGTACATGCTTCCTCAGTTGGTTTGCCCAGTTGATTTCATACAAGGGACGCTATTGGCAGATGGCTGAGAAGCTACCCAACTTACTTTTCTCTCTCTCTCTCTTGCGCTGACTTTTTCTGATCCTGACGTAGGGGGATTGAGCAGGGGGGCTGTTCGCACACCTAGACGATACGGACGCTCGTCTAAAAATGCTGAAAGATTATCTTCACGTTGGCTACCTTCTGTGCAGCTGCTTCGTGAAGTGACATGCTGCACTGTGCTTCGCATACTTAAAAGCTCGAAGGGCACGTATTGATTTTTTTTTATCTGTCTCTCTCTCTCTCTCTGCTCCTGACAGAGGGGGTGTGAGCTGCCGCCTTCAACAGCTTTGTGCCGCGGTGCTTCGCATACTTAAAAGCCAAACAGCCCTATTGATTTGTTTGCTCCTTTGAAGAGGAAGATATGTTTGCATTCTTTTAATCGTGAGACAGAACTGTCATCTCTGTCTTGTCATGGAGCACAGTTTAAACTTTTGAAAAAGAGACAAATGTTTGTTTGCAGTGTTTGAATAACGTTCCTGTCTCTCTACAACCTCCTGTGTTTCTGCGCAAATCTGTGACCCAAGCATGACAATATAAAAATAACCATATAAACATATGGTTTCTACTTCGCGGATTTTCTTATTTCACGGGTGGCTCTGGAACGCAACCCCCACGATGGAGGAGGGATTACTGTATATATATATATATATATATATATATATATATATATATATATATATATACACACACACACACACATATACATACATACACATTCACACACATTTATATCGACACACACTGTACTATGTTTCAAAATATACATACGGTACTTTTGTGCGTGTGTCTTTGTTGGAATTCCGTTATTGTCATCTTTTCAGCAAGTAGGAATTTCATTGTACTATGTGCATGGTGTTTGATGTTTAGATAAATAGATAAAAACTGTAAAACAGACAGATATACAGTGCACTCCTATCATCTATTGTATTGTGCCTTTTCAAACTAATAGATGGATGATAGGAAAGCACTACACAATAGCTACTTAGATAAATAGAGAAGGCACTATATAACAAATGATAGGTGCACTATATAACAAATGATAGTTACTCTGTGATAGACTAATATATGAAACAGGACTATATATTAAATACATACAGTATGTAATATATATTAGAAGGGTAAATGTTATGAAAATCACAATACAATAGGTAAGGCACTACATAATAATGGATACATGATATGAAAGTTACTATGATAGATAGGAAAGGCACTATATAATGATGGATAACTGATACGAAATGCACTAAATAATTTGCATTCTGTACCTCCCATGTGCCCGATGCTTGCCAGGATAGGCTGCAACTGTCCTGTTGCGACTGCTCAGGAAAGAGAGGGCTTGAAAGATGGATGGATGGATGAAGGTGCTATATACTGTAGTAGAGTATAGGAAATGTACTATATATTGTCAGACAGCAGGAAAGATGCTCAGTGGTAAACTTGTAAAGGAAAGGTGCTATATATTAGATACATATGAAAGGCACTTATATAATACAAGGGTAATTGTTACAAAAGGCACTATATAATAAGGGTCAATTATATAAAAGACTCTATATTATAGATATGAAAGGCACTATATAATGATAGACAGAGATCGATCGACCTTTACTTGTCTCATGGTATAAACGTTTATCCAGACGCTCCGCACACCGACAGTAAAGTTGAACCTGCCCGTGTATTTGTACAGTTTAAGCGCACTCTCTCTCGCTCGCTCGCTCGCCGCCCCATCTCCCGCACGTCCTGCGATGTCGCGCTCCCACCACACCGGCGCTCGGCTGCCCCCTCCTACCCTTTCTCTTCGTGATGAGGGTGACGGACGGCACGTCCGGACGGTCTGAGAACACCTCGGCGAAGTTGAGCAGCGCCTCCCGGACGACGTTGCAGCCGTTGAGGACCACGATGAGCTGGCTGCCGATGTAAATGCTGTACACGTCCCCGTATTGGTCCGCCAGTCGAGTCAGCAAGAGGTGGGGAGAAAGGCTGCCGCGACCGTGGCGTCTTCTCAGGAGCCATGCAGGGAGGAGATAAACGCCGAAGTTGCCCACCAACGGCCACGGCCTGGGCCCCGGCGGGAGCGGCCCGATGGCACCGCGGCTGCTGCAGGCACGCAGCGTCACGTACACCACGAAGAAGACGGCGGCTCCGACAAGAAGTGACGTGCAGTCCGCCCCCAGCCAGTCATGGAGCCACCGCGTCGGCATGCTCGGTCCACAAGCTGCACTGGCAGACTGAAGTCACCCGTCCGGCAGCTGCCCGCCTGCACACATCAGCATCACCGCCGCCACTTCCTCTTTCGCCGTTCGCGCTGCACGACACCCGCCTGTTGGGATGGGGCCGCTGCCAGGTGTTTACAAGTGTTAGCGATGGGGGGGCTGAACAAGCAATTTGTGTACAAATCCGTATGGTGGTCGACAAATCACTCATCTCATACCCATTTAATCAAATTAAGGGTCACGGGGGTGTGGAAGGAACCAACAACGACCACTGGAGACTGACGCGGGTTGGACAAGTTTGGACTCGCTGATACACTTAACCTGTACGACTAAAAGGTGTCGGGAGACTCCACGTAGAGCACGGAATTCGAACTGGGGATGCTGGGACTGCAAAGGAGTCCACTAACCGCTGTGCTGTTTAGGCAGCTTCATGGAGTCCATTTGGTTAGGCAGCTCAGGGGCCAAACATCAGTAACCTCCATAATATTTGGGAAAAGGACACCATTTTCTTTGATTTCCTCCTCTGCTCCAAAGCTTAAAATGACAAACCAAACAATTCAGACATTGCAGACTTTCATTTATGGGGATTTTCACACATTTTGGTCACACAACACTTTTCCTTCACAAATTCCCCCATTTCAGGGCAGCATAATGTTTGTCACACAGCACTGGCAGGTCTGTTAAAGTCATTGTCATATTTAGGGCATTGTCGCATATCCCAGCATGCAATGACTGCTTGAAGTCTGCGATTCACAAACGGAGGATCTTCTCTGTTGATACTCTGCCAGGTGTTTTGTGCAGACACCTGGCCCTGAGGCCCTGACTTAGTTGGTCTTCTGTTGGCTTCCTCACTTCACATTTCGTTTCTGTTTGGGTGCCATTTAAGGAAAGAAATGAAGCAGTTAAGAGGAACGATGGAGAAATTCAGGGGAACAAATCTTAAAAAAGCAATTCAATTAAAATGAATTTGCAAGAAGTTAATTAGCAGCACAAGCAGGGCACCCATTTAAAAAAAAAAAAAAGGGTTAGAATGAAAACCTGCAGCCACGGTGGTCCTCCTGGACCGGACTTGGCGACCCCTGGTACAGATCGAGTCTGCCCCAAGATGGTGGTGCTTCCATTGAAAATGGTTTCTGGGAGGAAAAGGCGGATACAGATGGGTTGACATTGGAAGTGATATCATAGATGGCGGCACATCAATCTTCCTTTCTGCAGAAAGGAGGAAAGAAGGAAGAGATACCATTATTGCTTAGTGCCCTCAGGTGGCCCGAGGGTAATATTGTTATCATCTAAGCACGTAAGTTGTTCCCCAAGTGCACGCGTGTGACACCTCGATAATATTATTATTATTATTGTTATTACTGTATCCAGCAGAGAGCGCTCTTTCTCCCTGGAATGTGTTTCTTGAAGCAGAATTGACTAGAACTTAAATACTATACCTTTTGTACCCGACAGAAAATAATTACAAAATAGAGAAATATAGTACAAAAAGAGATATATGTGTTTGACTTGCTTTAAAACATTCATTCCCTGAAATATAATGCATAACCCTGTACACATACATCTTTAGACCGGAGAGAAGCATTGGGACATCACAGCCAAGTGGGAGAATGCTGACAAATCAGATGTCCCATCCAGCAGCGAGAATGTCGGTGGCATAGTGACGCCTCTGACATCGTGCTGGATCTTCGTCATTATAAACACTGTCACAGGAGGCTGGGGGTCAGACCCAGCTGGGACCACTGGGAGGTGGTCTATACGTCCCCCGGGCCACGAAGGGGCAACCACCCTGGATGATGAGGGGACCACGGGGACGGAGCAAGGAGGTTCAAACCCACTGGGCCCTGTGGCCACTGCCAGGGGACGCCCTGAACGTTGTAGAGCCCGGGCGATCGACACTTCTGCCACACCTGGGAAGGTGGAGGAAGGACATTCCAGGGATGCCCAGACCGCTTCCGGGTGCAAGGGCAGCATTTCCGCCACACCAGAAAGTGCTGCTGGAAGAGCGTCATCAGGCACCTGGAGCACATCCAGGTGGAAATAAAAGGGGCCGCCTCACTCCAATCAGGAAGCTAGAGTTGGGAGCGGGAGCAGGACGAAGCTCACGGCCCATGGACATTTGAGAGGAAGGCCCGTGTTAAAGGTGTTTGGTGCGGGAGCACTGTGTGCTGTGTGGGACTTTTGGTGTTGAATAAACTTGTGTTTTGTAAATTGCTGGTGTTTGTCTGATGGTGTTTGGACCCGTGCTCACAACACTCACATAATTACATATTCATAGAATTCATGTCAGAACTGTCTGGTTATTAATACCTTCATAAACCCTGGGTTCTGTAACCAAATTGGTTAAGCAGACATCTGCACTTCACAAAACAGCCTGCTTGTGTCCTTCACATGTTTTTCTGCCTGTGTCCCTAACCTGACATACAGCTGTCAATTGTCAATCTCCCTCTCTCAGCTGAATTGTGTGGATTAGTAAAATAAAGTCAGAGAGGCGAGATTGCATTGGTTTGGACATGTGCAGAGGAGAGATGCTGGGTATATTGAGAGAAGGGTGCTAAGGATAGGGCTGACAGGTAAGAGGAAGAGAGGAAGGCTAAGAGAAGGTGGTGAGAGAGGACATGCAGGTGATCGGTGTGACAGAGGAAGATGACGAGGACAAGAAGATATGGAAGAAGATGATCCACTGTGGCGACCCCTAAAGGGAGCAGCCGAAAGAAGAAGAAGAAGTGAAATAAATTTCATATATAAAAATTGACACAAATGATCTTCTTGCTACAATTACTTGACTAACGCCTTTTATCCAAACTGACTTCTAACATTTCAGACACAATTGGTAAAATTTCTTTTCTTTTTCTAATTAGAGTACAGGTAGGTGATGTGACATGCACAGGGTCACACACACAGGGTCAACAGCAGGATCTGAATCCACAACCTCAGAGTCTGAAGTCCAAAGCCTTAACCGCTACATTAATAATAATATTAGCTCTTGAAATATCGTATACAGAAAAGTACTGCGTTAATTCCCTAGGACTTCTGGTACACCTGACTAACCAGCGGCACTTTAACTGACACCCATTGTCTTACAAGATATCCCGGGCAGGGCCGGCTAGCACATCTAGTCTCTATATAAACCCCTCAAAAAATGAAAGGACCACTTTGAAAACACATCAGATCTCAATGGGAAAAAAATCCTGCTGGCTATCTCTACTGCTATGGACTGATATGGTGATGTGTGAGGAACGAAAGGATGGAAATGAAAATGATCAACCAACTGGGCTGAATTCAAAGACACCCCGAAAATCAAAGTACTGTAAAGAAAAATTGATGTGGCAGGTGAGTCCATTTGGCCAAAATATCATTGCAGCAACTCCAAATCCTACTCAGTAGTTTGTATGGAAAACTCTAACCTATGCCGGACAACGTCCTAATGAGATGACGGATGGTGTCCTGGGGAATCTCCTCCCAGATCTGGACCAGGGCATCACTGAGGTCCTGGACAGTCTGAGGCGCTGGATGCAGCGAAACATGATGTCCCACCCAGAGGTGTTCTATTGGATTGAGGTGAGGCGAGCAGACTGTGGGGGGGCCGGTCAATGGTATCAATTCCTTCATCCTCTCGCCACATACATTGTTGTGAACCAGGAGGAACCAGCATAGGGTCTGACAATGGGTCCAAGGATTTCATCCTGATACCTAATGGCAGTCAAGGTGCTGTTGTCTAGCCTGTAGAGGTCTGTGCGTCCCTCTATGGATATGCCTCCTCAGACTGACCATCACTGACCCACCACCAAACCGGTTATGCTGAACAATATTACAGGCAGCATAATGTTCTCCACAGCTTCTCCAGACCCTTTCATATCTGTCACATGTGCTCTCATCTGTGAAAAGTACAGGGCACCAGTGGTGGCCCAGCCAATTCTGGTATTCTGTGGCAAATGGCAATCGAGCTGCACGGTGCCCACTAGAGGACGTCGGGCCCTCAGGCCACCCTCATGAAGTCTGTTTCTGATTGTTTGCTCAGAGACATTCACACCAGTGGCCTGCCTGCCTGCTGGAGGTCATTTTGTAGGTTCTGCCAGTGCTCATAATCTTCCTCCTTGCTCAAAGGAGCAAATACCGGTGGGTCCTGCTGATGGGTTAAGGACCTTCTACGAGGAGCCCTGTCCAGCTCTCCTACAGGAACTGCATGTCTCCTGGAATCTCCTCCATGTCCTTGAGACTGTGCTGGGAGACACAGCAAACCTTCTTGCAATGGCACGTATTGATGTGCTTGCCATCCTGGAGAAGTTGGACTAAATGTGCCAGCTCTGTAGGGTCCAGGTATGGCCTCAGGCTACCAGTAGTGACACTGACTGTAACCAAACGCAAAATGAGTGACAAAACAGAAGAGGAGGGAAAAATGTCAATGGCCTTCCTCCACCTGTTAAACCATTCATTCCTGTTTTGGGGGTCATCTCATTGTTGCCCCTCTAGTGCACCAAAGCAGCTGAAACTGATAAACAAGCCCCTCTGCTGCTTAACTGACCAGATCAATAGCCCACAAGTATCATTGACTTGATGCTGTACTCGGATTTAAAATTTTTCATGAACATAATATATAAAATCCAACGTGTATCTGTCTGTCTGTCTGTCCGCTTTTCACGAGAGAACTACTTAACGGATTTAAATCAGGTTTTTTTCTTTAATTTGCTTGAACATTCCGGGTTGATTCTGCGACTTCTCTCATCATCACAATAAGTATCACAGTTCGCTTACGGTACGGAGTTATTTGTGCGAATATGAGAGAGAGGCTGGGGGACGGGGCCCTCCTCACTCATGCGTCAGCCTCCGTTTGAGACACTCTTACCTCTCGCCACGTGTTGGAGCGTACCTTTTTCTTTTCTATAATTTGCTTGAACATTCCAGTTGATTTTGTGACTTCTCTCATCACACTAAGAATCATAGTTTGCTTGCAGGAGCGATTTATTTGCGCTAATCTGAGATAGAAGCTGCGGGCCAAGGGGAGGGGGAAGCGTGACGTCATGAGTGGGGTGCCGGGCAGCGCCCTCCTCACTGCCCTGCTTCACTTCTACACTGGCAGAGCCACAGGGGGGCGACTAGTAATGAATAAATGAAAAGGCTTCAGTCAGGCCACACAAGGCATCCTCACTCCACACACTGGCCCGTCCTGCCACAGCAGATTTTGTGCATTTTGCCTTCAATGTGCCTGGCTAGTCGCCTGAACTCAATTTAAAACTTAAAGGAAAGGCAAAGTTCTGGACATTTTGCCAGAAAGCGTTGCTGCTTTTGGTGTTACTCCAGTCCATGGGTTTGGGTCCAGTGTAGAGTCCATACTTTCTCTTCATTTGAGCCCATTCTCATGGAGCTATAGCTCTAACCACTGCCTGGCTGGTCCATCCCTTATGAAACGTCATAATAAAATAACAATTGCTGCAGGTTTTAGTTCCTCCTTTTACTTACAGAAGGTTTTGAAGAGCTCATTTACTGTCCTAGCTTTGTTTCTTTGACTGGGTATGACTTAAATAAGGAACATCATCTGCAGTGAACATGACCAGAAGCCACTTCCTAATTTGGTCAGGTTGGTTTTTGAAAAGTAAGCAAGTAGGCACATCACAGTCCAGCTGGTTTCAGCTTTTTTGCCAAAACCCAAACAGGGGGTGAGATCGCCAGCCCTTCTTTAGTTTAATTTCATGACAGAAATGAAACCTGCTGATGGCTGCATAGATGTTACGTCACGTCTGCAAAGTCACCCTGAAAAATCAATGACTGCTGATTTTTTTTTTAAGCAGATGGGTGGCTTGTGGTGCTGCGCTGATCACCAAACACTGAGCCATTCCAGGAACACTTGAGCACAGAACAGGAAATAAGCCCAGAAGAAAGCCATTCCATCGCAAGACCTATTCATACACACTAAGCCCATTAAGAACTGCTAATCCACCTAACATTAGAAAAATCAACCAGAATTAATGAGAAGAGGCCATCCAGCTCAACAAAAGTCCATCAGTCCTACCTTTCTCCATAATAACATCAAGTCAAGTTCAAGGTCCCTAAAGTCCTGCTGTCCACTACACTACTTGGTCACTTATTCCATGTGCCAGTCATTCTCTGTGTGAAGAAAAACTTCATAATGTTTGTGTGAAGTTCACACCTATTGGGTTTTCCTCAGAAGCTGTCACTGTCCTGCTCCACTGACAGATTGAGAAGATCGTTCCTCCCCCAAACTATGCGATTCTTCAATTCCACCCGGGGGGGTAAACGTTAACATCATATAAAGTTATTGTCTGTTTTTTTTTTTTTTTTTTACCTGCATTATTATCAATCTTTAATTTAATATTGTTTTTTTTGTATCAGTAAGGTGCTGCTAGAGTATGTGAATTTCCCCTTGGGATTAATAAAGTATCTATCTATCTATCTATCTATCTATCTATCTATCTATCTATCTATCTATCTATCTATCTATCTATCTATCAGAAAAGCATGGGAAATATTCAAAAGGACCTTTATTCTTAACAATAACCGTGCCAACGTGTGAGTCGGGGTGGAATTATAATTGTTACAGGAGCCCTGAAGATGCCCGCTATTCACATGTGTATGACTATCCATCCATCCATCATCCAACCTGTTATATCCTAACTACATGGTCACGGGGGTCTGCTGGAGCCAATCCCAGCCAACACAGGGCACAAGGCAGGAAACAAACTCCGGGCAGGGCGCCAGCCCACCACAGGTGTATGACTACAAATAAATAAATATATATACTGTATATAGTGGTGACCCCTTTGGAATGGGTTCCGATCCCTTACCTGTTCGGGAGGCCATGGCACTGAGTGCTGTCACACACGTGTGTATGGGAGGCAGCTAGAAGGACCAAAAGAAGGTCATTTCATGCCAGGCTAGGGAGTGGCGAGGTGCAGTTAACCTTTCTCTTTTATCTCTGCAGACCAGACATGGGAAATACTGCTTGATTCAAGTGACGTCATTTCTGGTTCTGCCCCGATGACATCACTGCCGGTTCTGGGCCCCCCCCAATGATGTCACTTCTGCCAACCCACTATAAAAGCAAGACAACCTCCGTTTCTATTCAGTTCTGTTTTGGACTCAAATCTGTACACATCTGCGCAACATTTTTGCCTTTTTGCAGCCAGGATTAAGTATATGGGTGGCTGCCCCAAACCTTTCTGTGTGTCAAGACTATTTATTAATTTTCACAGTGGGCACAAAGAATGGCAAGACGTGCTCTGCCCTTACCAGAAGACTGATAAAGTGTGCCAGCAGCCATACCACAAACACTTCAGACGAAGTCCTCCACTTGAAGCTAAGTGTGTTCAGGCCTGGTCTGTACTTGGATGGGAGACCAACCAGGAAAAGCTTGGGTTGGCGCGGATAAGGCCAGCAGGGGGCATTTACACTGTGGTGTGAATGTGGATCCCAATGCCCCAGCACTGTAACAATGGTGTTGTCCTTTGGATGAGACATAAAACCAAGGACCTGACTCTGTGTGGCCATTGAAGATCCCTGAGCATCTTTCAAAAAGAGTTGGGTGTGTGCCGATGTTCAGGCTAAGTTGCCCACCATACCTGGGTCATTGTGGACCTATAATCATCCCCTGTCTCTAATTAGCTATCTCTCTCACCACTTCACCACCTAACAGCTCATGTGTGGTGACATACTGGTGTAAAAATGGCTGCCCGTTGTATCATTCAGGTGGATGTTGCACGTTAGTGGTGGTTGAAGTGGCTCCCCACTCACTGCGTAAAGCACTTTGAGTACCTTGAAAAGTGCTATATAAATGTAAAAAATGATTATTAAATTTGCATGTTGGCATCCTGGCAGGGATGGACCAAAGACTTTTACCCGGCCAGGAAGCCAGTAGGATGGAAGGAGAGAGTGAGAGAAATTATTAAGGAGGTTGCTAGGTGGCCACCTCCCTGGTTGACGCTACCTGTATGGACACCAATAAGCAATGCTGGGGACTGGAGTCCATAGGGTAGCTTTGGTGGTTTCAGTGGGGGCCACCAGGGTGTACTGCTATGATATGTAATCCCTACTTTGTGGAACTTCCATTTGACCTGGAAGTGCTTCTAACGGGCAATGCCCTGGCACTGGAAGTACTCCCGGGTCTAAGATAACAGGAGCCGCTCAGCCTCATCCAGGTGAGTTGGAGTCGGGTGGAAGAAGACAAAGGTCACCTGGGAGTGTTGTGGAGGACTCTTCAGAAAAATAACAAGCAGGCAGAAAGTCCAGAATTTAGACTTTATTGCAGAGCACATAAAGCCGTCTCAGTTCATGAAATGAGCCCGGTGGTTCTAATCACCAAACATCTCCGTTTCTTACATATTTCTCGTCATCCACTTTACATGTTACTTCATAATAATGACCTTGTGCTGTACCTGTTTTCATAGCAATTACCTCGCCTTGTAAACTCCTTTCCCCTAATAATAATCAATCTTTTCATAACAATCATTAGGACTTGAAGGCCTTACTTGCCGCCTGGCCCAGAGATGACCTTTATCTGATCATGTAGTTTACATTCCTCACAATCTCACATTCCTAATATTCTTATATACAAATATCTGCGCATGGAATTGTGTCTGTCTGTCTGTCTGGCCCAGACGTGAGAGGTGGAGTCGGGGTAAGCGCTCCACCTCCGAGGATACACAAGCGAGACCAGCACGTCGGCAAAACGAAACCTCCGAAGAAAGAGTTGCTCGCTTAGCCGCTAATACAGAAGTGAGACGAGTACATCGGCAAAACAAAACCTCAGAAGAAAGACAAAGTTGCTTAGCCGCTAATACACAAGCGAGGCCAGCACGTCGGCAAAACGAAACCTCAGAAGAAAGAGTCGCTCGCTTAGCCGCTAATACAGAAGTGAGACGAGTACATCAGTAAAACGGTATCCCTTTTACTTTTCCTCCTGCCGCTAATACATAAGTGATGCAAGCATGTCGGCAAAACAAAACCTCCTAGGAGAGAGATGCCCAGAGTAGTTCCTTTCAATTGCCTGACATCTCTACATTTCATTTTTTTTCTGACGATTTCAATAGTTTCTAGGACCCCGTGCTTTACACAGCTAGTGATCTAATAAAAATTGGATGCCTTTTAATTGATCAGTCCTCATCATTAAGTTGGAAGCAGGGTGACCCACATATGAGAAACAATTAGTAATTGCTTGTTGCACCAGCATCCAGTAAGACAGTCGTGCTGGTAAGCGCAGCACGCAGCGTCACTGATTAGAGCTAAGCTGCTGGAGTTGAATGCAGATGCCGGCTTTGGCAGCAGGTCCGGTTCTGCCGGTTGTGCAAAGCGTGCATGCACGAAGGCGACCAAACATAGAGGGCGGCCGTGACAGCCCTCAACAAAACGCAGGCTTGGCACGGGGCTCGACTTTTCCCGTCGAATGTCAGTAACTTGCTTTAAAGAAAAACGGGCAAGTCACAAGACATGAATTGGGGCAGCTAAAGTACGTAGCACATCAATCAAAAGTTTTTGTAGTGTTCAGTGTTTGTTTCTACAATCTTTCTTATTGTTAAAAGCGCAAGTTTAAATATAATTTTGGAAGTCGTTTTACCTGTAAATTGGGAGGTAATGACTTGTATAATGAATTAATGATGTACAAAATCATTAATGATGATATTACTGACCCTTTAAAAAATTTGGAATTTATTGAAGCAAATAATTTAATTTCATCATTTTCCAACTTTTCTGTAGCCTTAAGAATATATTTAACCCTGCCGGTCACAGTTGCAACAGGCGAAAGAAGTTTCTCTAAACTAAAAATAATTAAATCTTACTTAAGATCATCAATGCGCCAACGGAGACTGAATAATTTAGGTTTAATTGCAATAGAGAAAGATTTGTCAGAAGAAATTAACTTAGATGGCATTATTGACGAACTTGCAAGTAAGAAAGCAAGGAGAGTGCAATTTTAATTTAATATTTTATTTAGTGGAATTATTGTAATACATGGTGTGTGGGTGTGTTTGTGTGTGTCCTGCGGTGGGTTGGCACCCTGCCCGGGATTGTTTCCTGCCTTGTGCCCTGTGTTGGCTGGGATTGGCTCCAGCGGACCCCCGTGACCCTGTGTTTGGATTCAGCGGGTTGGAAAATGGATGGATGGATGGATGTAATTTAATTATAAACGCTTACTTTTCAAATTGTTTTACTATATATGCATATTCATATTTTGTTTTCCTCTGAATATCTTTCACAGGTGTGATGTGAAGAAATAGACTTTTGCTAAATTTTATATTTGCGAGAATATGAGGTGACGTCTTTTTCAAGAAAATTATGTCTATAATCGGCACTCGCTTTATATTCGGAATTTTTGCCAATTCATTAAATGCGTAAGTCAAATTTTCTTCTACCTACGAAGAAATTTTCTTTAATTTTTTTTGACATTAAGGAAATTGCGAAAATTTTTAATTTTAAAGACACTGGTTTAGAAAACGAGTGAAGGTATTATAGGGTGAGCGGGGCGGCTGAAATTAAATGGCACGATGGCGGCTTTGCCTCTGGAACCGGGCCTGTTTGGCAGTCAACTCTTAAACTCCTGTATAGCTCAATCTTAGCTAACATAATGCAGCTTGTTTTTAACTTGATTATCTAGAATATTCATAAACCTTCAAATATAATATTATTTGCCATTTAAAAAATGTTTATATATTTAAAATGTTAATCTGCTAGTGTGAAGGTTTACTTAGTTTTCTTTAAGTTTAAGGGCCTTGAACGTTTGCAGAAACTGGTTTAGACTTTGGTGAGTCAAAAGGCCCAGTATAGCCACCATGTCCCCAAAACAAAAAGCTTGTTTACTCAGTTCCCTTAAAAAATGCATAGAGCATAGAGAATTTATAGAGAACAAGGCAAGTGAAAAACAAGCAGGCCACATTAAAAACAAAAGCAGTGGCCTTGAAAATAATAGTGCCTGTCTATGCCACTTAAAAAGATGTCAAGCAACTCCTTTTAATAGTCAATAGTTCTAAAAGCAATAGCAAGGCATATTGATCCTTGATGTAAACCTCAACAGGAGAAGTGGAGGAAAAGAAGAATCAAATGGAAGTGTGATCGTGTTTATCAAGAAGCCTTTGTAAAGGTAATTCTTACTAATAAATCTTGTATTTGCACCCGGAACATGAGACCAGTAGGGGGTGTTGCAGCAGCCCAGACCCCAGACGCAACTTCACAGACACAAGTCTCATTGCTGAAGAACCTTCAATTAAAAGGTTGCTGAAGTGGACCGGGATTGAGACGTTTCCCTCTCAGTAAGCACATGTTAGACAAAAGCATAGAGGAAGAGGAGCTCCCTTCACTTCAACTTTGGTTCCACTCACACACTTCTTTGCTGTGAGCCAATCGACAACTCCAGCTGGTCAGAGCTGCAAAGATGAAGCCCATGAAGAAGGTGTGGTGAGGAGGATAATCCAATGAAGAAAGTGGCTGTGCATACAACACAAAAATCAGTGTGGGAAGGGTGGAGGAGAGTGGAGGAATACAAGAATAATGAGGAAGAGATGAACAGATAGATAGATAGATAGATAGATAGATAGATAGATAGATAGATAGATAGATAGATAGATAGATAGATAGATAGATAGATAGATAGATAGATAGATAGATAGATAGATAGATAGATAGATAGATAGATAGATAGATAGATACTTTATTAATCCCAAGGGGAAATTCCCATACTCCAGCAGCAGCATATTGATAAAAAACAATATTAAATTAAAGAATGATAACAATGCAGGTATACAGACAGACAATAACGTTTTAAAATGTTAACGTTTACCCCCCGGGTGGAATTGAAGAGTCACATAGTGTGGTGGAGGAACGATCTCCTCAGTCTGTCAGTGGAGCAGGACGGTGACAGCAGTCTCTCGCTGAAGCTGCTCCTCTGTCTGGAGATGATCCTGTTCAGTGGATGCAGTGGACTCTCCATGATTGACAGGAGTCTGCTCAGCGCCCGTCACTCTGCCAAAGATATCAAACTGTCCAGCTCCGTGCCTACATTAGTGCCTGCCTTCCTCACCAGTTTGTCCAGACGTGAGGTGTCCCTCTTCTTTATGCTGCTTCCCCAGCACACCACCGCATAGAAGAGGGCGCTCGCCACAACCGTCTGATAGAACATCTGCAGCATCTTATTGCAGATGTTGAAGGACGCCAGCCTTCTAAGGAAGTTTAGTCGGCTCTGTCCTTTCTTGCACAGATCATCAGTATTGGCAGTTCAGTCCAGTTTATCATCCAGCTGCACTCCCAGGTATTTATAGGTCTGCTCCCTCTGCACACAGTCACCTCTGATGATCACGGGGTCCATGAGGGGCCTGGTCCTCTTAAAATCCACCACCAGCTCCTTGGTTTTGCTGGTGTTCAGGTGCACCATTTAACAAAGTCCTTGATTAGGTTCCTATACTCCTCCTCCTGCAAGTGATAAAACCTCGGTGGTCCTTCACATAACTTAGCCCCCTTGTTCAGGCTTAACACTCAGGAAAGCAAATCTCCACTGTTATCTGTGCAAGTTCTGACATCAGAGAGCTCTTATCAGCTTTAAATGAAATCTTTGGACTTTGCATACATTGTGCATTGAGCCCCCCCCCCCCCCACCTTCAAATGCCTAGCTCCATCACTGACCCCATGCCTTGTAAGCTTGCAAAAACCTCAGACATAATGCTGTGACATTACAGCAGTCCATACTCCAATCTTTTTTTAAATCTTGTTTTTGGATTTTGGATGATGTGACCATTAGGGAGCATCTCAGACCACCAAACCCCAGCAGTTGTGTCGACTGCATTAGACACAAGTCCTGAGTGCACAGCACTCTTTTAATCAACACCAATATCTTGTCACAGGTTGCTTTTTCACAATAAATATAATAATAATATTCTTTTCTACCTTTCTCTCTGTCTCTTCCTCTTTCTTTCCTTTGCTCTTTGTCTTCTTCCTCCACTTCTAGGAGAGCCATAGGGGGTCGATTTCAGGCCAGACCCGAGATAACTTCTGGTGCAACAATGTTGCCTCTAGGAAGGTCTTCCAGGTCAGGTAGAACCTTAATAGGACAAGGGGGCCTCATTACAACCTAAAACACACTTTAAGTTACTGAACAGCCACTTTATACTTTTTACTGATTATATGGTGTCAGATTTCAGATTTTACCTTAATTTTAATCTAGTTTAACTTAATTTAATTTAATTAATTTTAGTTAATTATATTATTGTTTTCTAAATTTTATTATTTATTCTACTGTGTGTTTGCTTTTGTTCTGCACAGTCTTGGAGTGGGCCAGCTGTTTCATTTCACTGTGCGTTGTACCTGTATAACTGTGTGTGTGACAAATAAAACTCTAAAATCTTGAGTCTGGAATCCTAACCCAAAGGACCCTAACAGTGCTACCTGTTGGAACTAGAACTTCCATGCAGCTCTGTGAGTGTCCAACTGAGATCCCAATGAAACAGATGTTGCCACCCAAAATATTGCAGAACACATGCCCATCTGTCCCACTGTCCATACATTGTAATGGCCTCCCGGCTGGGTAAAGGAACACCAGCCTATCCTGTTAACACAACACTAAGGAGGAGAACAAATACCTTTTAAATGTATTTTTGCTTTATTCTTGTTTATAAAAAATGTAAAGAATCACTGTTTTTTTGTTAATAAGTGCCAGGGGTTTTGTACAATCCCCCTCTTCCTTTCTCAGTTTTCTGTATATTTCCACTTCCACTCCTTTTTGTTGGGCTGGTGCAGGCCTAACGCCTGCTTCTAAAAGTTGGGGTTAAGACTCACCTTGTTGATGGGCCTTGAGGCCTGAATGTTTAAGAAAAGCCTGGGTCTTGAGTTCATGGAGCCCAGAAGATCACTGTTCTGCCAGAACTTTACTGCAAAGTTGGTGGTTTCAGGCACTTCGCCCAACCCTGTCGTAAAATTTACTAGTCCTAGGGGGTGTGACGGATGGTCTGGGCCCATGCCTGGCTGGGACACCCCTGCACCATATATACCAGGGGGACAAGGTTGGGAAACCCAGTATCTCCCCCTGGATGTTAGATGGCAGCCTCCCTGGGTTGCAGTGGTGCCTTAGACTCCCCCAGTGCCTCATGGGGGTTGGAGTTCTGTGCAACCCTATGGGGTTCTGTGGAGCTGCTGGCCCCTTTTGGGCACTGGTTTCGCCTTACCCAGAAGTGCAGCCGGATGTCGGCAATCAACCACCTGGTACCCAATGAAAGGGAGCCAGCGACCACCACTCAGCGGCCAGAGTCGGGAGTTGGAGGACAAAGCTTGCTGAGGAGGAGTGGCGGTGAGAGAAGAAAGGTGCTTGGTGTACTGTACTGTGTATGGGACTGTATTGTGGCTGGAGGGATTACGGGGAAGACGTGCTCTCCAGCCGAAGAAAAATAAATAGTTTATTTTATTTTACACGTGCCTCCGTGTCAATCTGTGTCGGGTGCAATATAGCGCCTTTTCTTACAGGGGGTAAACATGAATGCCTCTCGCTAATGAAATACTAATATTACATTTGCTTTGCCTAAGTTACAAATAAAGACATACAAAATATTTATCTCCTGCGGTGGGTTGGCACCCTGCCCGGGATTGGTTCCTGCCTTGTGCCCTGTGTTGGCTGGGATTGGCTCCAGCAGACCCCCGTGACCCTGTGTTCGGATTCAGCGGGTTGGAAAATGGATGGATGGATGGAAAATATTTATCAACTTATATGCAAAATTTCACACCACAACAGTAGTGTATGGTGTCCTACACGTGTGACAGCTTATCGAATACAACCCACCATAAATCAGATTTCATATGCTCAAATCAACCTTCAGCATGCAGGGAAAAATACGTCGGCTAACTTTGTTGAAGTTTTTTCTCCCCACTGTGCACAGGTATGCGGCGCACCAGGAACAATATGGTAAAAGGGGGCGTGTCCTTATGCAAATATCACAGCGTCAGTGTGACTGACACAGCACTTTACTGTATTCCATTTTACAGTTCTTTAACTTTGCTATTTAACAGTTTTACACTGTAACTTTAACAGCCATTTTTTCAGTGTAACTGTAATGTATCAGTAAATGGTATGTAGCATATTTTGAAGTTAGACAAATACCAATTTTTAAGAAAATTTTAAGGAAAAGAGGAAGGCCTAAGCGAAGGTTTATGGATGTGGTGAGAGAGGACATGCTGCTGATTGGTGTAACAGAACAAGATGACGAGGACAGGAAGATATGGAAGAAGATGATCAGCTGTGGCAACCCCTAACGGGAACAGCCGAAAGAAGAAGACAACTACCAGTTTTACAAAAATTTGAATTTTGGCTGTAAAAAATAATGAAATGTATTGTTTAAGATTTTGTAGCGGGCGACCAGGTCCCAGTGCCCGGCCGGGTCGCCCCTTCTACTCATGTTTTCCGGGGGATGCAGCCATAGGCTCCTCAGTACCTCCCCCGGGACGCTTGGTGGCAGCCTCCTTGGCTGATGATGGTGCCTCAGTTTCCCGCAGGGTTCCATGGGAGATGGAGTTCTCCACAACCCTGTGGAGATCTGTGGTGGCCACCAGGGGGTGCTGCATGGATCCCGGAGCCAGCCAGCCTGGACAACTCCACAGCCCCGCCCAGAAGTGCAATCAGGAACAGGTGATCAAGCACCTGGAGCACTTCCGGGTGGGCTATAAAAAGGACCGGCAACCACCACTCAGGGCCAGAATCGGGAGGAAGAGGATGAGGTTGCCTGGGAGGAGTGGTGGTGCCAGAAGAAGGGTTGTGGTTTGTGTGTTACTGTGCTTGGGACTGTGTTGTGGCTGGAGTGTTCACGGGGAAGACGTGCCCTGCAGCTGAAGAAAAAATAAAGTCATTGTGCTTTTACATGTGCATCTGTGTAAGTCTGTGCCGGGTTGGGCGCTATACGGCGTCCATTTCACAATATACAGTATAGGTCATTTTCATTAGAATATAAGGTAAAATGCACCGGAGATTCTCACCTTGAAAGAAGACTCTAGAAGTCCAAGGATAAGCAAACAGAGTAATTAGTTTTATTGCAATAAACAATACTGCGGACTCAACCCAATTAGGCCAAACTGAGCTGAGCCCTGAACAAGCCAAAAGTTACAGTTTATATAATCATTTCTTATCATTCTGACCTCGCTTGAAACGGCTCATTTACTGCTTATTCTGTCCCCACTCCAGCTGGCCTCTTCCAGGCCTGTTCAGAACCCCCCAATATTTCTCATATCTTGTCACTCATTATCATTTCTTGCCTCCCTTGTTTCCTAGACGGCCCTCAATCCGGCAGGTGCTCCCCCTTCTCTGACCTTGGGCTGTTTCCATTCATTATTCTCCCCCTTCTCTGTCCTTCTGGGTTATTAAATATTGGTGGTGTCTCTCTGAGCGCAATTAAAAAAGAAATTTGGCATATACCTTTATTTAACTACCATATATACTCACGTATAAGTTGGGTCTTAAAACCAGAAAAATCAATCATAAAATCAGACCCCGACTTATACGCCCGTTCAAAAATACGACACTTAAATTTTTTATTTAATCTTCTTGCCTCCTCCAGTCTCGTATCAGTTTCTCAGACGCATTGAATTTTGTCGCAGCAGCGCAGTTACCAATTTCTTTCGCTATTTCAACGACTTTTAATTTAAAACCAGCTTCATATTTTCTTCTGATCGAATGCTCCATCGTAGATAATGGATGCTCTTACGATAAAGGTGTATGAGGGTGCGAGATACAAAAAACACAAATCAGTGCAAACGTTGCTTTGGAATAGTGCGGGTATCACTGTGTGGGCACAATAGGCACAATAGATAGAGAGAGGGGTTAGAAGTACACACTGATACAGCGCATTGCCGCAACCGCATAGAAGAAACAGGCCGTGTGCCCCGTGGTGACTCTCTCAGGTGGGCGGGTGTTAGCATATCATAATCCCTTGGACCAATAGCGAGAGTTTTCTGCATTCAATTTATACGACTCGCTGTATTCTGGGATTAATAAATCCCTGATACACAGATTACAGTTGGTCCAAAATGCTGCTGCTCACTTTCTGGTTGGGGCAAGAAAGTCTGACTCTGTTTCTCCAATATTAGCTTCTTTACACTGGCTGCCTGTCAGTTTTTGAATTGATTTTAAAGTCTTGCTGCTAGTTTTTAAATCTTTACATGGGCTTGCTCCTGCCTATTTATCTGAACTGTGTGTTTTACATCAGCCATCTAGAGTGCTTAGATCTTCTGGTCAGCCGTCTCTGGTTGTTTCTCGTACCAAGTGTAAAACCAAGGGGGACAGACAGGGCTTTTGCAGCTGCTGCTCCTCGCCTGTGGAACTCTTTACCTCATCATATAAAGGAGTCGTCTACGATTGAACTGTTTAAAACAAGACTAAAGACTCATTTCTATTCACTTGCATTCCATGACCTTCAGTAATACTGATGGTTTCCTCTTTGTGATTATATTACATTACTTCTATTTATTATGTATTTTATATTATGTTCATATATTTTATTTCTATTTAGGTTTTATGTTAATCTGTTTTGTTTTTCTTTTATTCTATTATTGTAAAGCACTTTGGCCACAGCATTACTATGTTGTTTTAAATGTGCTATATAAATAAATTGACATTGACATTATAAAATACCAGAAATTATACAATAAAATCAAGTCCCGACTTTTCCACAGGAGAACTTATCCGCGAGTATATATGGTATTTACTTGGCATACCTGATTTGTGTAAAAGTTCATACTAAATTTTAATACTTAGAAAAGTTCATACTAAGTTTTCAGAAAAGGTGTTTTACATTCACCATTGACAGTATTTTGACAGTTAAATTTAATTACTTTTTATTTAACAGTGTAGCTCCACCCTTAGTCCATTGTCCAGAGAATGCACTGCATCTTGAAGCCTGTGTAGCAATACGTGATTTAAGTGAACAGCGTGTGCTGTATCATGACTGGAAAGGAGTAATCTCAGGTGTGTGTGTGTGTCTGGGGGGTGGACGTGTACGTGGGGGGGGTGACGAGAATGCACTTTTCCTCATGCGCTATTATTCCACACGCTGGCCCTGAGTCGGAGCATAAAGCCTCAATTTATATTCAACATTTGTATGATAAATTCTAACATTTTATTTGCCTTTTTAATTGGTGTGGCCCATTGGTTACGACTTTGGACCTCAAACCTTGAGGTTGTGGGTTGAAATCCCACTACTGAGACTGTGTGATTCTGAGCAAGTCACTTCACCTGCCTGTGCTCCAACTGAGAAAACAAAAGACATGTCACCGGTTTGTATCTCAAATGTTGTAAGTCACTAAAAGCATCGGCCAAACAAATAAACGTAATCAATTCTGCACTTTACTTAATACAGCGTTTCTCAACCTTTAAGTATTTGTGACCCGTGTTTTCATAACAGTTTGAATTGCGCCCCCCTAACGTTTTTTTGAAAGGAGCCCACTAATATCAATTTGTTCTTTTTAAATTAATGATATATCATAGATGCATATTTTATTATACCTACTTAACTTTTATCAACATTTACTGTATCTAACTCTATATTTATTTTTCTAGTATCAGAATGTAGTTTAAGTTAATTTGTTTTGGTTTCAATAGACGTATTTTTCATATTTTCTATTCTTGTTTTCTTTTTTTCACATCTTTGCGCCCCACAGGTTGAGAACCACTGACTTAATTAATGAAACCTTGTGTCAACATTTATAAACTCCTAAATCCTTATCAGAGGTTGCTTTCTGTCGCTCAGCATCTCCGTCCTTGAGTTTATACTGTAATTGATGTTCCTGATGCTCAGGTGATGCACTTTACAGTTTTTTTTTACATTAAACTCCATTTTCCAGATGTTCACCCAGGTCTGAAGCTTGTCCAAGTTTTTCTGAATTGTTTCTGCTGCCTCCTCAATGTTTGCCATTCTTCCAATTTTACTGACATTTGTGAACCTGACAGGGTTACTAACTACACCAGAATCAATGTCATTACTATAATCAGAAAAAGTAATGAGGGTCCAAGTACAGACCCCTGAGGGACTCCACTGATGACCTCCCTCCATTCTCCTCTTCTCTTATCTACACTCTTTGTCTCCTGCCTGCTAACAAGCCAAAGTTTAACAATTTGTCAGACTACTTGTAATTACTATTACATATACACAACTGGATGAAATGAATAGCTCTTTCCAAAGTAATTCCACTCATTGAGGGTTATGACAAATTATATACAAATCAACTACATGTGTACCTTGGGGCATTTGCTCAAACTGATGCCTCTGCATGTTATTCTGGACACACTGAAAAAGAGAAACAACACACCCCAACCCACTCCCCACTGCCAACTAGCCAATTTCATTCTGACATCTATTTGGCGGAGTGACGGGAATCATGGAGAATCCACTGCATCCACTGAACAGGATCATCTCCAGACAGAGGAGCAGCTTCAGCGACAGACTGCTGTCACCATCCTGCTCCACCACACTATGCGACTCTTCAATTCCACCTGGGGGGGTAAACGTTAACATTATACAAAGTTATAATATTATGCCTTGCACTCTCCACCTTGCACGTTTTAACTTGCACTGTGTTTTTATCACTTTTTAATTAACATTGTTTTTATCAGTATGATGCTGCTGGAGTATGTGAATTTCCCCTCGGGGATTAATAAAGTATCTATCTATCTATCTATCTATCTATCTATCTATCTATCTATCTATCTATCTATCTATCTATCTATCTATCTATCTATCTATCTATCTATCTATCTATCTATCTATCTATCTATCTATCTAATCCTGCCAACTACACTATCTATCTATCTATCTATCTATCTATCTATCTATCTATCTATCTATCTATCTATCTATCTATCTATCTATCTATCTATCTATCTATCTATCTATCTATTATATACTACCTTTCACTCTATCTATCTATCTATCTATCTATCTATCTATCTATCTATCTATCTATCTATCTATCTATCTATCTATCTATCTATCTATCTAATAGTGCCTTGTCTGTCTATCATATAGTTCTATGTCTATCTATCTATCGATCTATTATATAGTGCCATATCTATCTGTGTTTTTATCTTACCTTGCCTATGTTTAATCTTTTTATGTTGCACTTTGAGATTTACTGCTAATGTAAAATGCCCCTATAAATAAAATGCATTATTATTATTATTATTATTTATTTATTTTTTTTTATTATTATTATATAGTTCCTTATCTCTATCTATCTCTATCATATAGTGAATTTCACACTATCTATTATATATTGAAAAGAAAAAAACATTATTAACTGTAATGATTATAAGTATTTAACACACAAATACCAAGGACTGTATTTTGTATTAATCATGTTGCAGAGAGCTATATGATTTATTATTTCTATATGATTTGTTCTTCATTTAGGTAGAAAAAGAATTAAGCTTGTGCATATAATTATTTGATTAACTTGCATTCTTTTATGAGAAAATGCTGACCTCTTGATACTAACAGAACACCCTGTGATACTGTATTATAAATCAATGTGATCGTTTTCTGAATTCTTGCTTAAAACTATAAGAAACATGTCCCTTATGAATTAATAAAGAAGGATTTATTAATCTAACCAAACAAAATCTAATGAAGGTATTAAAGCTATAAGAATGTAATTTCTTTATAACTAATGTACTGAACTATAAGAAACTACTTTAAACTGGTCTTGTGTGTGTGTGCTGATAAAGGCGTAGTTTTAGGAATGTGAGTGCCCTAATAACTCTTTATGTTGGTAATAAACTCTGTACACTCCTGAATGTAATAAATCAGGATGTAACTATAACTTACAGCAATCTATGTATGACCTCAAAATGAACTGCCATGTTTTTCTCTCTTTGGTTAATGACTAAGCTAGGTAATAAAAGAGAGGATTTCTTCTTTTAGGCAGGCTGTCTGATCTGACCAGTCAGTGGCACTGAGCAGTTGGGCAGTCTCTTCACCAAGAATAAAGAAATTGCTTTTTACTTTAAATTGGTGTTTGTCTTCCATTGTTTTCGACTTCTGCGTCCACAATTGCCATATCTATCTATCTATCTATCTATCTATCTATCTATCTATCTATCTATCTATCTATCTATCTATCTATCTATCTATCTATCTATCTATCTATCTATCTATTATATAGTGCCTTTCATTTCTATCTATCTATCTATCTATCTATCTATCTATCTATCTATCTATCTATCTATCTATCTATCTATCTATCTATCTATCTATCTATTATATAGTGCCTTTCATTTCTATCTATCTATCTATCTATCTATCTATCTATCTATCTATCTATCTATCTATCTATCTATCTATCTATCTATCTATCTATCTATCTATCTATCTATCTAAAAGGGACTTTTGTCCTAAATCAAATACAATACAATACAATACAATTCAGTTTATTTTTGTATAGCCCAAAATCACACAAGAAGTGCCACAATGGGCTTTAACAGGCCCTGCCGCTTGACAGCCCCCCAGCCTTGACTCTCTAAGAAGACAAGGAAAAACTCCCAAAAAAAAACCTAGTAGGGAAAAAATGGAAGAAACCTTTGGAAAGGCAGTTCAAAGAGAGACCCCTTTCCAGGTAGGTTGGGTGTGCAGTGGGTGTCAAAAAGAAGGGGGTCAATACAATACAATACACAGAACAGAACAAATCCTCAATACAGTATAAAAATAGTACGGGCCAAATGTATGGAGCGGAATTTAACAGTAGATGATATCACATAATAGGATTTGGATTTATGCAAATGACTTTGCATATTGCCCAAATCTATAGACCTATATTAATCCAAACATACAAACCTACTTATTTACACATTAACATTTTTAAAATTTGTGCCTGTTCTTTTCAAACTATAAAAATTAAACTTAGTAAAAACTGACCCCTCTGAGGGGGTTCCTAGTTCCACAATACCTGGCAAAGCTATGGAATCACAATGGTCAACTGCCTGGTTAGAAAGCTGCCATTCCCTCATTCATGATGTCCTGTTACTGATGCATCACTTATCGCATTTCAACTGTGTACTCTTGAAAAGCTGGAAAAAGACAGCTAGGAAAAGAATTTAACGCCCCCCCTCCCCATATTGACACTTCAAAATAATTGCAAATGAAACTGACTAGAATGAAAAACGTTCACCCAATGAATCGAGTTCACTCCATTTGCTTCTTGCAGACATTACGATTAAAACAAAGGAGATATTTTTGAGCCTCCATCAGGATCGACCCACTTAACTACTTGTACAGGAGGGAAGTCTTCCTTCTCTTCACTTCAGCCACTCATTGTATACCTGATACAAAAAACAGAAGTCTAAGAATCCAATCATAACTACCCCCACACCACCCCACAATTAATGTTAATATGTAAAATAAAATGGAAATAGTTACTGCCATTCAAGCACTTGCCTCTTGGGAAATACACTTATTATTACTCTTTGTAGATTACAACCCCATGTCAGAACATTTAACCAACTTGGTCTCCAGTTTTGGAGGTGACCTCTCATGCCTGCAGCTCCTCATTTCAAAATTCATCTTCAGTGTGTAACGACGGAGTCTAAAGCTTTGTGAAAGTCAAAGTGAATTCTGTCATAGACTTTGCTTTGTTAACATTAGAGTAGCTTGCTCAAAAAAAATCTAAAAGATTGGTTTGGCAAGATCTTCCTCTCATAAGCCTGTTATGCTGATGTCTGTTAAAAGTCTGTTGAAAGGCTCTTATTTAGTAGATAGATAGATAGATAGATAGATAGATAGATAGATAGATAGATAGATAGATAGATAGATAGATAGATAGATAGATAGATAGATAGATAGATAGATATGAAAGGCACTATATGATAGATAGATAGATAGATAGATAGATAGATAGATAGATAGATAGATAGATAGATAGATAGATAGATATGAAAGGCACTATATGATAGATAGATGTGAAAGGCACTATATAATAGATAGATAGATAGATAGATAGATAGATAGATAGATAGATAGATAGATAGATAGATATGAAAGGCACTATATGATAGATAGATAGATAGATAGATAGATAGATAGATAGATAGATAGATAGATAGATAGATAGATAGATAGATAGATGAAAGGCACTATATGATAGATAGATGTGAAAGGCACTATATAATAGATAGATAGATAGATAGATAGATAGATAGATAGATAGATAGATAGATAGATGAAATGCACTATATGATAGATAGATGTGAAAGGCACTATATAATAGATAGATAGATAGATAGATAGATAGATAGATAGATAGATAGATAGATAGATAGATAGATATGAAAGGCACTATATGATAGATAGATAGATAGATAGATAGATAGATAGATAGATAGATAGATAGATGAAATGCACTATATGATAGATAGATGTGAAAGGCACTATATAATAGATAGATAGATAGATAGATAGATAGATATGAAAGGCACTATATGATAGATAGATGTGAAAGGCACTATATAATAGATAGATAGATAGATAGATAGATAGATAGATAGATAGATAGATAGATAGATAGATAGATAGATAGATAGATATGAAAGGCACTATATGATAGATAGATAGATAGATAGATAGATAGATAGATAGATAGATAGATAGATAGATAGATAGATGAAATGCACTATATGATAGATAGATGTGAAAGGCACTATATAATAGATAGATAGATAGATAGATAGATAGATAGATAGATAGATAGATAGATGAAATGCACTATATGATAGATAGATGTGAAAGGCACTATATAATAGATAGATAGATAGATAGATAGATAGATAGATAGATGAAATGCACTATATGATAGATAGATGTGAAAGGCACTATATAATAGATAGATAGATAGATAGATAGATAGATAGATAGATAGATAGATAGATAGATAGATAGATATGAAAGGCACTATATGATAGATAGATAGATAGATAGATAGATAGATAGATAGATGAAATGCACTATATGATAGATAGATGTGAAAGGCACTATATAATAGATAGATAGATAGATAGATAGATAGATAGATAGATAGATAGATAGATAGATAGATAGATAGATAGATAGATATGAAAGGCACTATATGATAGATAGATGTGAAAGGCACTATATAATAGATAGATAGATAGATAGATAGATAGATAGATAGATAGATAGATAGATATGAAAGGCACTATATGATAGATAGATAGATAGATAGATAGATAGATAGATAGATAGATAGATAGATAGATGAAAGGCACTATATGATAGATAGATGTGAAAGGCACTATATAATAGATAGATAGATAGATAGATAGATAGATAGATAGATAGATAGATAGATAGATAGATAGATGAAATGCACTATATGATAGATAGATGTGAAAGGCACTATATAATAGATAGATAGATAGATAGATAGATAGATAGATAGATAGATAGATAGATAGATAGATATGAAAGGCACTATATGATAGATAGATAGATAGATAGATAGATATGAAAGGCACTATATGATAGATAGATAGATAGATAGATAGATAGATAGATAGATAGATAGATAGATAGATAGATAGATAGATAGATAGATAGATAGATATGAAAGGCAATATATGATAGGATATAGACAGATAGATAGATAGATAGATAGATAGATAGATAGATAGATAGATAGATAGATAGATAGATAGATATGAAAGGCAATATATGATAGGATATAGATAGATAGATAGATAGATAGATAGATAGATAGATAGATAGATAGATAGATAGATAGATAGATAGATAGATGAAAGGCACTATATGATAGATAGATGTGAAAGGCACTATATAATAGATAGATAGATAGATAGATAGATAGATAGATAGATAGATAGATAGATAGATAGATAGATAGATAGATAGATAGATAGATAGATAGATATGAAAGGCACTATATGATAGATAGGTAGTCTTCTAAGGAAGTATAGTCGGCTCTGTCCTCTCTTGCACAGAGAATCAGTATTGGCAGTCCAGTCCATTTTATCTTCCAGCTGCACTCCCAGGTATTTATAGGTCTGTACCCTCTGCACACAGTCACCTCTGATGATCACGGGGTCCAGGAGGGGCCTGGTCCTCCTAAAATCCACCACCAGCTCCTTGGTTTTGTTGGTGTTCAGGTGTAGGTGGTCTGAGTCGCACCACTCAATAAAGTCCTTGATGAGGTTCCTACACTCCTTATACTTATACTCCTATAGTATGTTATTTTCATATTGGTACTTCTCTAATTTATTTTTTCATTATGGTTTTCATCATCTCACATGGCATGGTTTTGAGATAGTGGTGCTGGCCCACATTCAGAGCAGCATACCGGACCCCCTGGACCTCCTGCTGTATGCCTACTGGCCAACAGGTCCACCTCAGATGCCATCACGGCCATACTACATTATTCCCCCTCCCACCTGGAGAACAAAGACTCCTACATCAGGATGCTCTTTGTTGACTACAGCTCCGCCTTTAACACGGATATCCCCCATAAACTGTCTGCACTTGAAATGCACCCCACCCTCTGTGACTGGCTCCTAGACTTTCTGACTGGCAGGCCCCAGTCTGTCAGGATTGGTAATAGGATTTCAGCCACCATTATCACAAACTTAGGCACCCCATAGGGATGCGTCCTCAGCTCCGTCCTCTACACCCTGTTCACCCACGACTGTGTCGTCTCCCGCAAAGATAACATCATCCTAAAGTTTGCAGACGACACCACAGTGATAGAACGTGTCACTGGTGGGGATGAAGGGGCCTACAGGAGAGAGGTGGCCAGTCTGGTGTCATGGTGTGAGGACAACAATCTCACCCTCAACACAGACAAGACGAAGGAGATGATAGTGGACATGAGGAAGGAGAGGAGACCTCACCGGCCACTGTTCATCCGAGGGCTTGAAGTGGAGAGGGTGAGCAGTATTAAACACCTGGGCGTCTACATCAGTGAGGACCTCACTTGGACACTTAACACCACACCGCTGGTCAAGAGGGCTCAACAGCAGCTGTACTTTCTGAGGAGGCTGAGGAAGTTTGGCATGTCGACTAAGATCCTCGGCAACTTTTACAGCTGCATTGTTGAGAGCATCTTGACCAACTGCATCACCGTGTGGTACGGCAAAACACTACTGCTATGGACTGCAAACACCTGCAGAGAGTGGTAAAGACTGCTGAGAAGATCACCAGGACTCCACTGCCCTGTCTGCAGAGCATCTACAACTGCAGAGTCCGCAGGAGAACTGCCTCGATCCTCAGGGACCCCACAGGGACCCCACCCATCCCCAACATGAACTGTTCACACTTCTACCCTCAGGCAGGAGGTACAGAGTATGAAATGCAGGACTTCCAAGCTAAAGAACTCTTTCTTCCCCAAGGCCATTAGACTCCTAAATAACTGACTGGACTTTAAAACCGTGGTCCACTGTGGTATAGCGGGTCCACAACTCTCTCAGCAAAGGCCAGTTTTTTAAATAATCACCGTGCTCGCGGCTTAGCGAGGGGGCATGGTAGTTGTGGCTAGAGCGGGTCTCAGGACGATTTGCGGTGTGGGCGTTTCTCACCTAAGTGCACAGGTCACTGCTCACATCCGTGATTGTACCTGGGGCTGCTAATGTGCTGCAGCTGCTATGTCCTCTCGGCATATATAGAAGCGCGAGTTGGCTAGATGGAAAAAGAAAGATGAACAGAAAGAGAAAGAGACGGAGGTTGCTGGAAGGAAGGGAGAAGAAAGCCAATGTGTGAGAGAGAGAGCGCGAAGGCGAATGAGCGAGAGCATGCTGGAAATGGCGGCACGGCAGTAGCACGCAGCGGCCGCTCCGGAGCAAAAACGGTGCTACGTTGTTTACGTTTTTATGTGTAACATGTTTATTTTACTCTATGTATGGATATCGTCGCGACTGGTGTTCGTACATACAACCGACAGACACTCTTCTACCTAAACAAACCGGTTAACGACATCCATGATGAGCTGCAGGAAATGCTACGCGACCTCGGCTTGCTGCGCGAACCAGGCCTCGAAGCCTCGGCGTTGCCTGATGCCGGCGGCTGGAGAAGGGGACATCGGAAGCGGTGCGCGAGGAAGCAGAAGCGCGGAAAGCGGGCGGGAGTCTGTGCTAGGCTAAAAACAAACCCTAGCCGGCCGGCTCTCCCGTCCATCATCCTATCCAACGTCTGCTCCCTGGACAATAAACTGGACTATATTCGACTCCAGCAGGCTACACAGCGTGAGGTTAGAGACTGCTGTGTCTTTGTTTTCACGGAGACATGGCTCAGCGACAAAGTACCGGACGCCGCTACTCAGCTAGATGGGCTAGCCTCGTTTTGCGCCGACAGAAATGCAGCTTTGTGCGGTAAGACTCGCGGTGGCGGCTTGTGTGTTTACATCAACGCGAAATGGTGCAAGAACTCTGTGCTAGTTTCTAGTTATTGCTCATCGCTAGTGGAGTTTGTGACTGTTAGATGCAGACCTTTTTATTTACCATGGGAATTCACCACCGTTTTCATTATCGGAGTGTACATTCCACCTGGCGCTAATGCTAAGGAAGCGCTATGGGAACTGTATACAAAGATCAGTGAACTGCAAAATACACACCCGGATGGACTGTTTATTGTTGCTGGAGATTTCAACCATGCAAATCTCAAGTCAGTGCTTCCTAGATTCCATCAATATGTGGACTTTGCAACGAGAGGGGAAAACACGCTGGATCTTGTTTACACAAACATCCCCGGCGCATATCGGGCTGAGCCCCGCCCCCACCTCGGCTACTCAGACCACATCTCTGTTATGCTAATTCCAGCATACAGACCACTCGTCAGGCGTTCAAAACCGGTTATGAAGCAAGTGAAAACCTGGCCAGCAGGAGCCATCTCTGCTCTTCAGGATTGTTTTGAGAGCACTGACTGGAACATGTTTAGGGAGGCTGCAACTTACGGTGACTTCACTGACTTGGAGGAGTACACTTCATCAGTGACCAGCTACATCAGTAAGTGCACCGATGACGTCACTGTCTCCAAGAAAATCATCTCACGACCCAACCAGAAACCGTGGATTACTGCGGAAGTGCGTGCACTTCTGAGGACCCGAGACTCTGCCTTCAAAGCGGGAGACAAGGTGGCCCTTAGAAGAGCAAGGGCCAAACTCTCTCGGGCCATCAGAGAGGCGAAGCGCGCACACGCCCAGAGAATCCACAATCACTTCATAGACAGCGGCGACACACGGCGCATGTGGCAGGGCTTACAAGCCATCACACACTACAGGACGACATCACCTGCCTGTGACGGTGACGGCTCCCTCCCAGATGTGCTGAACAACTTCTACGCTCGGTTCGACAGGCAGAACGACGTGGCGGCGAGGAAGTCCACCCCTCCTCTGAACGACCAGGTGCTGTGTCTCACTACAGCGGATGTGAAGAAAACTCTACGCAGAGTCAACCCACGTAAAGCTGCTGGACCAGACAACATCCCAGGCAGAGTGCTCAGAGAATGTGCAGAACAGCTGGCAGATGTTCTTACCGACATCTTCAACATCTCTCTGAGCAGCGCCGTCGTTCCCACGTGCTTCAAGGCCACCACCATCGTACCCGTGCCCAAGAAGTCTTCTGTGTCCTGTCTCAATGACTATCATCCTGTTGCACTTACACCCACCATCATGAAGTGCTTCGAGCGGCTTGTCATGAGACACATCAAGTCCCTGCTGCCCCCCTCACTGGACCCACTGCAATTTGCGTACCGTCCTAACCGCTCAACGGACGACGCCATTTCCACTGCACTCCATCTTGCCCTCACACACTTGGACAAGAAGGACACATACGTTCGAATGCTGTACATAGATTTCAGCTCAGCATTCAACACGATCATCCCCCAACAACTGATCGGGAAGCTGAGCCTGTTGGGCCTGAACACCTCCCTCTGCAACTGGATCCTGGACTTTCTGACCGGAAGGCCTCAGTCAGTACGGATCGGGAACTGCACCTCCAGCACCACCACACTGAGCACTGGTGCCCCACAAGGCTGTGTGCTCAGTCCCCTGCTGTTCACACTGCTGACTCACGACTGTGTAGCAACATACAGCTCAAATCACATCATTAAGTTCGCTGATGACACGACCGTGGTGGGTCTCATTAGCAAGAACGACGAGTCAGCGTACAGAGAGGAAGTGCAGGGGCTAACGGACTGGTGTAAAGACAACAACCTGTCTCTGAATGTTGACAAGACAAAGGAGATGGTTGTTGACTTTAGGAGGACACGAGGTGACCATTCTCCGCTGAGCATCAACGGCTCCTCTGTGGAGATCGTCGACAGCACCAAATTCCTGGGCGTCCACCTGGAGAAGGACCTCAGCTGGTCCCTCAACACCAGCTCCCTACACAAGAAAGCCCAACAGCGTCTCTTCTTTCTGAGAAGACTGAGAAAGGCCCAGCTCCCACCACCGATCCTGACCACCTTCTATAGAGGAACTATCGAGAGCATCCTGAGCGGCTGCATCACTGTCTGGTTTGGGAATTGTGCCATATCGGACCGCAAGACCCTACAGCGGATAGTGAGGACAGCAGAGAAGATCATCGGGGTCTCTCTCCCCTCTATTGAAGACATCTACACCACACGCTGCATCCGCAAAGCCACCAGCATTGTGGCTGATCGGACACACCCCTCTCACACACACTTCACCCTCCTGCCATCTGGAAAAAGGTACCGAAGCATTCGGGCACACACATCCAGACTGTGCAACAGCTTTTTTCCACAAGCCATCCGCCTTCTCAACAAAAAGGGACTGGACTGATAAACACACACACACACACACACGCACACACACACACACACAAACATTATCACTTAGCTTAACTCAACTACCTCAAAACATTGAGATTGGACTGACTAATCAACACAAGCTTAAACACACTGACCTACACTACCAAACTATCGTACACACCAACCTGTAAATGCTTTCTTTTTTTGCACAATATCCATTACTGGTTTACTTTTTGCACTAACTTCTTTACTTCCTAATTTTTTTTGCTGCTAAACTAAGAATGTTTACTGTTTCTCCACTACCTCAACTCATCACCACAACACCATATTATTATGTTACGTTTGTGTTTTTTGTCGCACTGCCACTTGTTGCTTTTGTTTGCACATTGCACGTGCACTTGTTGTCTGCTGTCTGGTTAAAAAAGACTTCCTTAGATAGTTAGTTAGTTTTTGTTGATTTATGCTGTAATTCATGTTAGGTAATTTATGTTAGGTCAATCTGTCTTGTCTCTGCTAGCCAGCTAACTAGGCCTCTTAGTTAGCTAGTTTAGTTTTTCTGTTAATTTATGTTGTAAATTTATGTTGCATGTAGCACCTTGGTCCTGGGGGAACGTTGTTTCGTTTCACTGTGTACTAACTGTATATGGTTGAAGTGACAATAAAGCCTACTTGAACTTGAACTTGAACTTGAGTGCAGCTGGACTGTGGGCCCTAGCAAGGTGTGTAGCTAACACCTAAGGCAGTTGATTGTAGTCGCTCCCGCTGAGCATTTGGAGAAGAGCGGGAGTGACTAGTGAGGGTGGTGACTTGCCGTGAAAGACAGCGGGAGTCGGGACATTTAGGCTTATAATCTCCAGCATGGGAGTCCTGGCCGTTGGAGAGAAGCTAAGTCCCGGTCTGGGATGAGAGCGAGACCGAAGCTAGGATCGGGAGGCCTCCAGACCGCAGTGATTGCGAGAAGGGTCAGCTGCAGAGAGAGTGTCTCGCCTGCTGCAGGGCCCAAACGGGAGAAGCAGGTGAAACGCTAGTATAAAAGAAGCACTGGGCTTTTAATTGTTTTAAAGGACTGCTTCCAGCATTGTTTTAACCTCGATTTTTAAAGGATTGTTTTTGTAATTATTTTAAACCTCCACATTTCTTTTATGGATTATTTATTGAACTATGGACACTGCACTGTTGCACTTTTGATTTTGTTGTTTGTTGAATAAAGCACTTTTGCACTTTTATACATCATCCCCTTGCTCTGTTGTTGCCTCACTGTCTAGCTCATCTCGGTTATAACTGTCGACGGTGTAGGGTTCAAGGGCTCCCGAACAGCGGATGGGAGCGTGGAGCAGAACCCGCATCGTCACATCCACCTCATTCTATCTACCTGACACAACTGTATTTGACCTACCTGCACATTACACTTTATACTTCTGTTTTTATACTTTATGCTGCCTTCACACACAGCTGGGGTCCAGCGGCTGTGGGGCATCTGTTGGTGAAGAAAGATTCATGGATCTTGACTTTGCTGACGATGCTGTGATTTTCACAGAGTCAATGGAGGCTCTGATCGGGGTGCTTGAGAGACTGATTGAGGAGTCTGAGTGTCTGGGCTTGCGAGTGTCCTGATAAAAACCAAACAGCCAGGCCTTTAATGACCTCTTGGGCACGGCCATCAGCAGTGTGTCTGTCTGTGGAGAGAGTGTCGACCTCACCGAGAGGTTTACTTACCTTGGCAGTGACATTCATGTGACTCTGGTGACTCTTCCTATGAAGTCAGTAGACGGAGTGGGATAGCATGGGGGGCCATGAGGTCACTGGAAGGGGGTGTGTGGCGCTCCCAATATCAGCAGAAGGACAAAGATCCAAGTCTTTAGAGTCCTGGTGCTTCCTGTCTTGCTATATGGTTGCGAGACATGGACGCTATCCAGTGACCTGAGACGAAGACTGGACTCCTTTATGTGTGTCTCTCTGGAAAATCCTTGGGTGCTGTTGGTTTGACTTTGTGTTGCTCATGGAGTCCCGAATAAGGCACATGACCTGCATTGTGAGGGAGCGTCAGTTACGGCACTACAGCCATGTGGCACGCTTCCCCGAGGGTGATCCGGCTCGTAAGATCTTCATTGTTGGGGACGCGAGTGGCTGGACCAGACCAAGGGGTCGTTCACGTAACACCTGGCTAAGGGTCATTTCCGGAGGGTGGGACTGGACCACGTGTCTGCCTGGGGGGTTGCCAACCAGGACGTGTAGTGGGTGTGGCAACGCTCTGTATCAGTCCATGCTCCCTAACTTCACTTGAATTGACTTGCTGCCTTTGTTACTTATTATTTATTTGCTACTTATTGTTTATGTTTATCTTTATACGTTGGTTTGTTATCCATTGGCATTTGGTGTGGACAGCAAAGAAAGAATTTCATTGTATAGGGAAACGTGTTTCCCTTCTGTGCACATGACAATAAACTTGAAACTAATAGAAATAAGACTCAGTAATAGTAGTAGTTTATTTATATAGCGCCCTTCACAGACAAAAGGTCACAGAGCGCAATACAATACAAATACAACAGTTAAAACAAAACACAAACAAAACCAATAAAAATAATAAAGAAACAAACAAGAACTACTCAACACTGATTAAAAGCCTATTTAAAAAGAAACGTTTTCAGTTGTATTTTAAAAGACTCAACTGCATGCAGACTATAAGGCAGGCTACTCCATAGTCTTCGTGCCACAGGCTGAAAGGCACAATCCCCATGGGTTTTTAGCCGAGTGTGTGGAACAACTAAAAGGCCCCACTTTTCTTTAATGGATTTAGATTATGAGGCGGCCTACGGAGAGTAGTTTGTCCCCTCAGGGATGCCATAGAAAAGGGGCGTGGTCTATTTGTCCCAGGAGTTTTGTACATGTGAACGAACGGGCAATTAATTTCGAGTACTCTCCATATTAGTCTGCTCATTATTAACGAATAAGTCCAATCCAGCACACGGAAGGTCGGTTACACCATCTATCCATCTTAAAAAACCAAACACTAAGGCTTTTTGGCTGAACATCCATAGAGTACACGTACCAGTCAGCACCAGGGCCTAACTGTTGACCTGAATAGCGTATCTGTGTGCTTACACCAGAGGGCGCTTGTCCGAGCAACGCTTATTTCGTGCGTCACAGGGCGCGACTGCTGACGTATTTTTTGTGCGCGTACACAGCCGCTACTGTTGATCTAAAGCGCTTTTGATTACAACCTGCACATCCCAAAGTTCGTCTTCCCTTCCTGATTATGTCTTCTGTGGAGGGTGAGACGACTGGGACCGCATTCCAGGCAGACCGACCGGGACTCAGTGAGGATGACGTCGACGAGCAGTTCGGCGATGAAGTGGGACAGTGCGGTTATGTGTTTTACAGGTACTGTCGCTTTGCGGCTTATTATTTTAATTTTATATGTATCATGCGAGATGTTAATTTGTAATCATTCTTTACAGAGTAGGAGGTATATTCATAATGGACGGACACGTACTCATTGCTACGGGCCGGTGACAGATGACTTGTGTCCGCATCGTGTCCATCAGTGCTGAGCACACAGTGACAGCGGGACACACTGTAGTCTGTCAGAATCGAGAGCGGTTCAGACCTAAAGGCACAGGTCCTTGTCAGAATATAAAGAAATATCAAAATGCGGTAGCAGCAGTCGCCCGCCTGACCATCGCTCTGAATGAGTAGCCCGGGCTGGACAGACTGTGGAGGAGAATAGAAACGCAGTGCGGAGCGGGGAGATGCTCAGTTAATTGCTGACACCGTCCATTCATTCATTCATTCATTCATTTTCCGGACTCGGACTCCACCAGTGCAAGGTCATTTTAAAACCACGAGAGCAAATTGAAGTTTATTACTTGCATGCCTGCAGAGCAGATGATGTAATACAGTATTCTAAATATAGTTCCTAGTGTTTGATAACTATTTTGTTGGCATAATAATAATAATTCATTACATTTATATAGCGCTTTTCTCAGTACTCATACTTAAGGCTAGTATTGAAACTATATTCTGAATTCGTTTATGGAGTATATTTTCTGTTTTTTGTTTAAATAAAAATTGCTATCTTTGTGGGTAACTGAATTCCCTCATTTAATTAATTAAAAATAATAATAATAATTCTTTGCATTTACTGTATATAGCGCTTTTCTCACAACTCAAAGCGCTCAGCAATTGCAGGTTAAGGGCCTTGCTGAAGGGCCCAACAGAGCAGAGTCCCTTTTAGCATTTACGGGATTCGAACTGGCAACCTTCCGATTGCCAGTGCAGATCTCTAACCTCAGAGCCACCCGTAAAAGTTTCCTTCCGGTTCCTTTGAAGACTGAGCATGACAGTCAGATATGCGGTTGGTGTAATGGCTGAGGTGCCTCTGCAAGAAGATTGGGAAGTCATCCTTGTGGTGTTCTTCCCATCTCAAGATATCAGTAAGTTTACGGACAACGCAAGAGATTCCTGTTACTTTTGATTACTTGAGTTTATTTGAATGTTATGCCGATTCTTCACATTGATCAGTGTTCCCCAAACTCGGTCCTGGGGACCCCCTGTGGCTGCAGGTTTTTGTTCCAACCAGCTTCTGTTTTTTAATTGAATTCCGGGGCTAATTAAGTTAACTCTTATTTCCCAAGTTCTGTGTTTTGGGAACAATATAGAAATTAGAAAACTACGTTCGGTTAAAAAAAAATAAAATGTACCAAGCAGTTATATAAGAATAATATATACATATTTTGTCTTTTTAACAATAGTTCCATCTTGATTTTCATTCTACTTTTCTGGGTGTTCTAATTGTTTAATCTGTTATTTACTAATTAGTGGGTCTGGTGCCAAAGTAGTTGTAGCCTTTGATTATTCAGTCTAGTTTGCCTGCGTGTCTGCTCTCCTCGTTTTTAATTGTCGTTAATAAGATACAACGAAGGGGGAAAAACAACACAGTATGTGGATTTCCCCTTGGGAATAATAAAGCATCTATCTATCTATCTATCTATCTATCTATCTATCTATCTATCTATCTATCTATCTATCTATCTATCTATCAGAGAAAGGGCAGAATAGAATGAAATCAACAAAAGAGAGTTACGCATTTAAATCTAGAGCAGTGGTTCTCAACCTTTTTTTGGCCATGCCCCACCTAGGCTTCTCTAAAATCATTATGTCCCCCACTGTAACATATACTTTATTCTTATTAGATATTACATATACTTTTACAGTGGGCTGGCACCCTGCCCGGGATTGGTTCCTGCCTTGTGCCCCGTGTTGGCTGGGATTGGCTCCAGCAGACCCCGTGACCCTGTGTTCGGATTCAGCGGGTTGGAAAATGGATGGATGGATGGATGTACTTTTATTCTTATTCTTATTAGATAGATAGATAGATAGATATTATTATCTATTCAAAAAGTGAACTCCTACTCATGTGGAGGACGCCCATAATGTCATTAATTTGGTCTAAACAAGCTTCCAAAGAACATGGAAACAAAAGATGGAAAGGATAGTTGAAGTACTGACAAAGAAATCACTAAGAAATTGTTAAAAAAAAATAATAATATGAAGTAATAAGCACATACAGTTTTGAAAACATATAATAAGAGACGTGATATTCATAAATATAAAATAACTTTAATGACCGCTTTTTCTATAATATTTTGATCATTTTATATTTTTGTTATATTACAAAATTTTATAATCATTGTTACAATTCATATTATTTTAATTGTAAAAATCGATTTCTAAGTAGAAAAACCGAAGCCGGCTGTAAAATCATAAATTAAAGGGTTCTTCAGCATCCCTTCTATCCATCCATCCATTATCCAACCCGCTATATCCTAACTACAGGGTCACAGGAGCCAATCCCAGCCAACACAGGGCGCAAGGCAGGAAACAAACCCCGGGCAGGGTGCCAGCCCACCACAGGGCGCACACACACACACACCAAGCACACCCACGGGACAATTTAGCATCGCCAATGCACTTAACCTGCATGTCTTTGGACTGTGGGAGGAAACCCACACAGACATGGGGAGAACATGCAAACTCCACGCAGGGAAGACCCGGGAAGCGAACCCGGGTCTCCTAACTGTGAGGCAGCAGCGCTACCACTGCACCACCGTGTCGCCCTGCATCACTTCTATGTTTATATAAATGTCTCTGTAAAAAATAAAAATTATTCTATCATTTTTAACAGTGAATTTCTCTTTTTTTCATTTTATAAATTGTTTAACGTACCTAAATTCTTGAATTGCCCCCCATAAAAAAATCAAATTGGGAATCACCGATCTAGAGCAAAAGTAGAAATATTTCTAAATGTTTTATCAATGTAAAAATCGTACTGTTGTGCTATTCTAAATGTAGAATAAGAGAAACAAAAATCCCAGCTAATGAAATGAGCTCGGTGTGATCAGGTGTTGTCACTGATTAGGAATCTGCTTGGAACAAAAACCTGCAGCCACCGTGGGGACCGAGTTTGGGAAGTACTGACATAGATAGCTACCTTTAAAAATGATTTTTGTTTGGTGCACAGTCCTGTACGTTAAGCACACCGTAACACCAAGCAGTTTTGATGATGACCTTAAAATCAATAATAGAAAGGCAAAAAACTGAATTATGGTAGCTGTGAGCTCAAGGCAGGAACCGACCTGGTGGGCTGCCACCGGGCTTATATGGCACTTGTATCAATCAGTGTTAAATGTGGCCATAGCAAGTTATGCTACAGTTCAGGGGCCAGCCTTTGTTTTATATTGAGTGCGATTAGAAACTGTTCACATGGCATAACGTTAAGCTGTGAATGGGGACTTTGTTAATTAATTTGAAATCTTGGGCATTTTACATTTTTTTTCTTTAGTTCATGAAAGAGTCATTGACCACATTTTTGCAATGAATTTGTAACAGTGGGTCATATTAAACAACTAGCTGTGTAAGCCTGTGCTGTAAAAAGCCCGGGGTCCTAGAAACTATTGAAATGATCAGAAAATAAACTGAAATGTAGAGATGTCAGGCAATTGAAAGGAACTCCTCTGGGCATCTCTCTTCTAGGAGGATTCGTTTTGCTGGTGTGCTCACATCACTTGTGGATTAGCGGTGGGAGGAAAAGTAAAAGGGATACCGGTTTGCTGATGTTAAGCAACTTTGTCTTTCTTTAGAGGTTTCGTTTTGCCGACATGCTGGCCTTGCTTGTGTTATTAGTGGCTAAGCGAGTTGTCTGTTTCCTCGGAGCTGGAGCTCTTATCCCGACATTTAGATATAAGATAACAGCAGTAATAGAATGTAATTGCATGCATTAGTAGACTGCGTAAAATCTGTTTTGCAACAGCGCTTTACAATGTCATGTAGTTAAAAATGGAGTCCAGATAGGCTTGTGGTGACTCCATAGCTTTACTGACAGGAGAGGCCAACTCAAATGATATCAAAATGGCCTCACTTGTTGTGCTACTGTTTTGTTGTGGAGGGTCTGTGACTAATTGGAGTTCAAATTTCTCAACAAACATTTCTGAAAGAAGTGCTATTTGAAATATTAACTTGAAAATTGCTCCATGGGGTGCTTTACAGTGTCTGACCCTGCGACGTGATCCCCAAAGGAGAGGAGGGAGGTTGGGAAGGATGTCCTGATAGCGCGTCGCCACACCACACCACGTGATGAACCGCCTGGATTGGGACCTGCTAAGGTCATGCAAAAAGACAAGTTCCCCTCGGGGGAGATTGTAATAATAATGAGAATTCTTCACATTTATATTGCGCTTTTCTCACTACTCAAAGCACTCTCCACACAGGGAGGGCCCGGGAAGTGAACCCACAATCTCCTTACTGCAAAGCAGCAGCACTTCCACGGTGCAGGTGAGTGCGTGATCAGCCAAGCCCCGCAATTAACCCCAAAGCAGCGCTGTTGTACACGCACCTGCGCCTGTTCTGAGCCTGCACGCTCTTGGGACTTGAATTATTTATTTAAAATCTGCACCACTTATCACAGGGATTAACAAAGTGTATCAAATCTAAAAATATCAGAAATCTCTGTTGAAGTGTCAAGGCAAAATTGTTGGTTGCATGAGACCATGATGGGAGAGCAGGTCTGGAGTGCTGCAAATAAATTACAATGTCGAAATTGGGATCATTATGATGTTCACATGATGCAGCTGTGTAGACATGTGAGTTATTTATCACTTTTTCATGAAAGGCACTATATAAGCCTGTTAGGTTCTTTTTGTAACTGGTATACAAGAAATGCCCCCTAAAGAATACCTTAGCACAGGGATGGGCAGATTCAGTCCTGGAGGGCCGCAGTGGCTGCAGGTTTTTGCTCCACGCAGTTGCTTAATAAGAAGCACTTATTGCTCAAGTGATACTTCTGCTTCACTTTAGTTGTCTCGCTCGTTAAGATTTGGAACCCTTATTGCTTATCCATCCATCCATTATCCAACCCGCTACATCCTATCTACAGGGTCACGGGGGTCTGCAGGACCCAATCCCAGCCAACACAGGGCGCAAGGCAGGAAACAAACCCCGGGCAGGGCGCCAGCCCACCACAGGGCACACACACACACCCACTCACCCACACACCACGCCCACACTAGGGACAATTTAGAATCGCCAGTGCACCTAACCTGCATGTCATTGGACTGTGGGAGGAAACCCACACAGACACGGGGAGAACATGCAAACTCCACGCAGGGAGGACCCGCTGCTGCCTCCTAATTGCGAGGCAGCAGCGCTACCCACTGCGCCACCATGCCGCCCCCTTATTGCTTATTTTAGTCTTAAACAGCTGTAGTCTTGTTTTTAATTTGCTCCTTATTAGCAATAAGATGCAAATGACAAAAGAAACCAGCATTCCTCCATTTAGCTTGTTTCCATTTACACCTCTTTGTGTGTATTTATCACGCACTATTGGGTTTAATTAAATACTTGGAAGGAAAGTGAAGAGAAAAAAGTGAAGCACTGAGAATAACTCGTCTGTTTTAGACTTCAAATCATTTGGATGATATCCTTAGAAAGGAAAAAAAAATCTAGGATATGAGAATGACCTGACATGACAGAGTTAAAGCACCAACAAGCCATAAAATTAAATTATTGACGAGGATTGTTTTTTATTTAAACAAAGACTTTGCCCACCTGTGCCTCAGTGCATTAATCTAGTGTTATATGTACACCACTCATAACTCACCCCTCACCACACAAATTTAAATATTATCTTTATATATATATATATACACTACCGTGGCTGTTCGTTTGTCTGTCTAGGCTTTTAAATCACCTGATGCTCGCAAACCATTTGAACTATTGACCTGAAATTTGGTACACATATACTACGTGTCCTCTACTGTCCACTTTAAGGGTGATGATTGGCTTTCAAGGTTATTCCTCTTTTTATTTTTATTTTATTTTATTGTAGAATCAACTCTCAGCAGCGGACAGCAGGGCAGTGGTGTGGTGCATGTGTACGGGCGCCGTTCTCATCCCTCCCACCTTCGTCGTCACTTCCTCTACCTCTTCATATCTTAAATCATTCTTGAGGCACATTGAAGACTTAAGTGGCGGCTTAAGTGAAAAAATTAAGGAAAACATACTAATAATTGCAACACAAACACGGACTTAATCAGTTTTAACGCGAAAAGATGCCAACAAAAGAAGAGAAGAAGTGGGCTGCTAGGGTGGAGAACAGAAGAGCAGCTCAGGAAACAGCAAGCGCGTCAACCTCTGAGCAAACGAATGATAAATGTACAGAGAAAGAGGAGGAAGACTAGAAGTCAAGTGTGTTCACTGCACGTTATTGTGCAGCTTGCCGTTACTAGTTTCTACATAATACAGTGGGGGGAAAAATTATTTGATCCCCTGCTGAATTTGTAAGTTTGCTCACTTTACAAAGAAATGACCAGTCTCGAATTTGTATGGTAGTTTCATTTTAATGAAGAGAGACAGAATATCAACCAAAAATCCAGAAAAAACACATTACATGAAAGTTGCAAATTGATTTGCATGTCATTGAGTGAAATAAGGATTTGATCCCCTACAACCCAGCCAGAATTCTGGCTTCCATAGATTGGCTGTGTGCCCATGTGGCACACACATTACAATCAATCAAACACAGATACTCTTGATCTCAACTCGTGATGTGTATAAAGCCCACCTGTCCACAGAATCAATTTCTTCCATTCCAATCTTTCCACCACCGTGTGCAACACCGAAGAGCTGTCAAAGGACATCAGGGACAAGGCTGAAATGGGCAATAAGACCACCAGCAAGAAGCTTTGTGAGAAGGTGACAACTGTTGTTGCGATTATTCAGAAATGGAAGAAATAGAAAATACCCATCAATCGCCCTCAGTCTTGAGCTCCATGCAAGAACATGCCTCATGGGGTGGTAAGGATGATGATGAGAAAGATGAGGGATCAGCCCAAAACTACACGGGAGGAGCTTGTTAATGATCTAAAGGCAGTTGGGACCACCACAGTCACCAAAAACACCATTGGTAACACACTGTGCTGTAATGGATTGACATCTTGCAGTGCCTCAAGAAAGCACAAGTACAGGCCTGAATGTTCAGTGGCAAACTTAAGACAAGCCTTCAGATCATTAAGAATCTCCTCTCCCGTGTAGTTCTGGGCTGATCCCCCACCTTTCTCATCATCATCCTCACCACCCCATGAGGCATGTTCTTGTGTGGAGCTCTGGAGTTTTTTTTCTTTTTGTTTTTTCTGTTCTCCCTGCCATCGGACCTTTACTTTATTATTTGCGACTTAGTATTGCCTAATCTTATTTTTATATTTTTCTTTCTTCATCTCATAAAGCACTTTGAGGTACGCCATTTGTATGAAAACGTGCTCTAGAAATAAATGTCGTTGTTGTTATCCACTGTTAAAATTTTTCCCATGATGGAAAATCCAGTTCAGATTAAGCAAAAGTCCATACCATATCCATTGTGAATTTCCCATTGGGGATTAATAAATTTCTTTCTTTCTTTCTTTCTTGGATTAACGGGATTCTACTGTCATATTTGTTTTATTTCAAATATCAACAAAATATGATATTCGGCCAGGGTTGTCCAAGTTTTTGAAAAAAACTGTAGTTGTAAATGAATCATTTACTTTGACCTGTGCAGTTTGTTAACCCTACGGTCCCTGATTCCTGTTTTTGATAGGCCTCTGTCTCTCTTACTTTTTTTTTTTTTTTGGTCCTTGTACTCGCTTTTCTAAATTAGTTGAAGTACTAGGGTGTTGTACCGTGTTAGCCATTATGAATGTAGAGAAAAGCCAAGCAAAATGACACCTTTTATTGGCTAACTAGAAAGATTACAATATGCAAGCTTTCGAGGCAACTCAGGCCCCTTCTTCAGGCAAGATGTAATACAGAAACTGAAGTTTCCTATGTTTATATACACACTCTAGGACAAGAAACAACATTGGTAAATCTTTAAATGAGAGATTTTGTATGTAAAAAATTAATAGATTCATTCAGGCTAGGGTTAATTTAGCAAGAGAGAAAAGAACAATGTATTGTCAAGATCTCTAGATAAGATAACTGTCCAACAAAGTCTTTTGAAGTTTGTAATGAGTTTTTCAAAACAATGTGGGTCTGTAGACAGGCTGTCTGTCATTCTGAGAGATGTAAACAATCCTCATATCTGGCCATAAAACTGTTGTCTTTATTCAATCCATGTTGTAAAGTATTAAATTTTAGCATGAGTTTAACTTCCCATTCTTTTCTCTCTTGCTGTGTTTTGAAGTTGCCCATAAGCACTGTGACCTTAAAGTCCTTCTCACAGTGTCCATGGCTGTTGAAGTGGGCCGCCACAGGAACATCTGTGTTGCCATGTTTAATGTGGAACCTGTGTAAGTTCATTCTCTGGCGGAGTGTTTGTCCAGTTTCTCCCACATAGAGTGCAGTGTCAGGACATTTCATGCAGAAAATTAGGTAGACTACATTAGATGATCTGCAGGAAAATGATCCCTTGATGTGATGTTCGAGTCGGCAGTGTGGTATAACTATACGGTCTGTATCATAGATGTGGGCACATGTTTTGCATCTTTTCTGTAATTAAGTGTTAACACTGAAAAATGTATTTCCTGAACCTCCCCTCCTGGCATACAGACAACCACCAAACCTTCAACAATTAATTGTCCGAGGCTCCCTAAGTGAACCAACAGAAAATGGCACATCTCCATGCCTACAGAAAAGATGCAAAACATGTGCCCACATCTATGATACAGACCGTATAGTTATACCACACTGCCGACTCGAACATCACATCAAGGGATCATTTTCCTGCAGATCATCTAATGTAGTCTACCTAATTTTCTGCATGAAATGTCCTGACACTGCACTCTATGTGGGAGAAACTGGACAAACACTCCGCCAGAGAATGAACTTACACAGGTTCCACATTAAACATGGCAACACAGATGTTCCTGTGGCGGCCCACTTCAACAGCCATGGACACTGTGAGAAGGACTTTAAGGTCACAGTGCTTATGGGCAACTTCAAAACACAGCAAGAGAGAAAAGAATGGGAAGTTAAACTCATGCTAAAATTTAATACTTTACAACATGGATTGAATAAAGACAAGAGTTTTATGGCCAGATATGAGGATTGTTTACATCTCTCAGAATGACAGACAGCCTGACTACAGACCCACATTGTTTTGAAAAACTCATTACAAACTTCAAAAGACTTTGTTGGACAGTTATCTTATCCAGAGATCTTGACAATACATTGTTTTTTTCTCTCTTGCTAAATTAACCCTAGCCTGAATGAATCTATTAATTTTTTACATACAAAATCTCTCATTTAAAGATTTACCAATGTTGTTTCTTGTCCTAGAGTGTGTATATAAACATAGGAAACTTCAGTTTCTGTATTACATCTTGCCTGAAGAAGGGGCCTGAGTTGCCTCGAAAGCTTGCATATTGTAATCTTTCTAGTTAGCCAATAAAAGGTGTCATTTTGCTTGGCTTTTCTCTAAATTAGTTGAGTTAAGGCTTTGGGGCTACAGGATGATATGAAAGCTTGGAGACAATTGCATTGCATTGCTTTTGAACCAGAAGGTATCCATGTTTTTATTTTAAAATAGTAAACGACGTACTTCTTCTGCCCTTCAGTTAATAATAATTTATTGTTTTCTTCTTGTTTTAAAGAGTTTCCTATTTTCATTTTCTTTTAACATTTTTGTGCCTGACAGAGACAGAAAAGAATGGGCTGATGTTGAACCCGTGCCACAGGATGACGGTCCAAATCCAATCGTGAAAATTGCTTACTCTGACAAATGTAAGGCCATTCTGAAGTAAATATTAAGTATTTGCTTTAATAAATGTTGAGTTTGGTGCTTTTAATCTGTTTTCCTCATAGAGATGTATTCCTGTGCAAAATTCATTTAATTGAAAGATTTGAGAAATTTTAAATCATAAATAAATGTCGGTGCTCTGAATATTACCGCTTTTGAGCCCCATGCCCAAACGTGACCATCTTCATATTTATCTTTGTATATATGAATGTAATACCAAAATAAAAATGTAAAAACCTTAAACAATAGCAGGAAAGTAGGAAAGACCGAAGTTTTTAGGTATAACGTAAAACTCGCTAATCATGGCACCATAGAGTGGTGACATGTGGCATGTTGATTGCAACTTGCAAATAAAAAGTTCACTGTACTTTGTACATCTGACAGTAAGAACCCAATAATTCTATTTTTATGCTGTTGTCAAGTTTTTCATTCTCTGATTCAGCACAAATGTAACTTTTTAATATCCATTATAAACAGTGCTATGTAACATGAAAGGTCATGGCGGTGAATAAAAAGAAAAATTGGGAGTGCTCTCCCCTGGAGTTTCTCATATACTCAGCTATGGGGATGGATATTTGAGGAGTAAACCGCAAGAAAATTATTATATTTTTATGATTATGTATATTAAAGAACCATCAACAACAAATCAAATCAATAATGTATTGAACAATTATTATAAAAGTAAAGTTGAATAAATCGGACTCTGCAGGTGCATGAATTAAAGGTAAAGTACCCCTTCTGGTTAGCGGAAATAGCCCAAAAGTTGATAGAAATCTAAGTTTTGTACCTAATGCTCGTATGCAAAATTTGGTTGACCTCAGTGAAAGTGTACTCAAGTTATCGTGCTTACATACAGACACACAGACAGACAGTCACACAGACATACCTGTAATTCCAAAAATGGAATTTTCAGACTCAGGGAGGTGTAAAATGTCGAGATTCATCAAAATCTTGAAATCGAATTTTTCGACGATTCCAATACTTTCCCTACGAGAAAGTAAAAAACATGACAATTATTTGTGCTACCCGTCTAAGATGGGTGGAAATTTAAGTAAACAACGTAGACCACAGTGTTAGTGTTTGTAGTGCACCATCTATTGGAATAATATATCTTGTAATGTATGCAGTAATAAAATGCATTGTATTTTCTTTCCAACAGATGGTGCATCACAAACATTTGTAGTAATAAATGCTAACTAGTACATCACAAAGATGTCTACTAATGTGTTTTATTACTACAAGTGTTTGTGATGCACCATCTGTTGGAATGACAGAGACATAACAACCGAATAGTCACACAGCTACTTATCCTTTTATTAAGGTGGATGATGGGAATAAAAAAGAAAATCACATCACCTTGTTTTGTGAAATATGTAAACAAATCCAAATATCTGCTGTATCATGTTAGATTTTAAGCCCACTTTTGGGGGCTCCTCTCTCTCGATCTCTCTGTCTCTTTTTTACTGTGTCATGTGCGGCTCATTAGAGTTTCACCAGTGATATTTTTGGTCTAATAGGCTTATTGCCAAAGAATTTTGACATTTTTTTGAAAGTGTCATGTTCATTATTTAGACTCTGTTGACATTGTGGCTTTAATTCTAGTAAGCTTTATTTTTCATTTTGAACTGTTTAGTGTTGATTTTGTAATTTTTCTTCCAAGAAATATTGGCATAGCCAAGTGATTTTCAGTTTTTATGAAATCCACAGTTTTGGGTAAATCAATCTCCTGTGTTGGTTTCTTCCTTTATATCTCCGCAGTTATGGATGTTTATGATTACTTCCGTGCCATGCTAGAGCGGGATGAGAGAAGTGAGAGAGCTTTTTCCTTAACGGCAGATGCCATTGAACTCAATGCTGCCAACTACACTGTATGGTGAGTCCTGTGCTTGAGCCAATGGCGCAGTCACATGAGGCTTAGATGGTAGTAAGCACTGCCTGTCCTACTTCTTGAATGTGACAGTAACCTTGGGATCATTAAAACTTTAATTTGAGGATGCCATATGCAGTCATACAATCCAAAAGTAAAATGTAAGCAGCATACCCCCAGAGCCTTGCACATCATGCTTTTGTGCGCCATGGCCTACTGTAACAGGGTGCTTTTGCTCTTTGACAGCCTCCATATGGCTGCCCTTTGTCAGATACCAACAACAGTCCACTTGCTTGTGCACCATTAGCTTTCTGAAGTAACAATCATACAGTTGTCAGACTCCATGCCATGTGACAACCACAGGGGATTTTAACCCTTATTATTAACCACTATGTGTAGCCATATTTTAAAACTTTTAAAGTTGCTTCTGTAACCCCAATGTTAAAAAAGTCTGGTCTTGATGCTGACAATCTTAACAATTTCCGGCCTATTTCCCACTTACCTTTCCTGTCAAAAGTTCTTGAGCGTGTTGTAGCTTCCCAACTCACCAATTACCTAACCTCTAATAATTTGATGAACCCTTTCAGTCGGGTGTCAGGGCGCGGCACAGCTGTGAAACTGCTCTGCTACGGGTAACCAATGATTTGCTTATGGCAGCAGACTCTGGACAAACCAGCATATTAATTCTGTTAGACCTCAGTGCAGCATTTGACACTCAGGTCAGACATGACATCCTACTGTCCAGAATGGAGAACATGCTGGGTATCTCTGGCACTACCCTCCAGTGGTTCAAGTCCTATCTGACTGATAGGTAAGAGTTTGTTAGTCTTGGCAAGAGCAGATCCAGCTCAGCACCAGTCACACAAGGAGTCCCTCAAGGCTCTGTCCTCGGTCCTCTGCTTTTCTGTATTTACATGCTTCCCCTTGGCCATATTATCCGTAGCTATGGACTGGGTTATCATTTTTATGCAGATGATACTCAACTCTACTTCAGTGTTAAAAGTGGAACTTCATCAGAGCTTTCTCAGCTCACAACCTGCCTTAGTGAAATTAAAACCTGGATGGAGCAGAACTCTTTAAAATTAAATTGCAATAAAACTGAACTCCTGCAAATTGGGTCTAAAATGCAACTTAATAAAATGAGCTCCTTCCCAGTCCATCTTGGCGGTGATCTCATCAGACCTGCCTCTACTGTAAAAAATCTTGATGTCATTTTTGATTCCTCGACTCTCTTATTCCACCCACATAAATCACATTAAGAAACTTTCTTACTTTCACCTCTGTAACATATCCCGTGTTCGCGCCTTCCACTCCTTTTCTAATGCTGAGAAACTTGTCCATGCTTTTATCACATCCCACATCGATTATTATAATTCCCTACTGGCAGGTGCCCCTTCTAATCTTATATCACAGCTCCAGCTTATTCAAAACTCAGCTGCAAGAGTCCTTACTCGAACCAGCAGCAGCGAGCACATCACTCCCATCCTGCTCCGTCTTCACTGGCTCCCTGTGTCTTATAGAATCAAATATAAAATCCTACTAATAACCTACAAAGCCTTAAATAACCTCGCGCCAAACTACATCAGTGATCTTCTCCATCACTATGTGCCTGCCCGCCCACTAAGGTCCTCTGATTCTGGTAATCTTGTTGTGCCCCTCACTAATCTACACTCCATGGGTGACAGCAGGGCCTTCAGCTGTATAGCGCCCAGGCTCTGGAATGACCTACCGAAATTAATCAGGTCAGCTGACTCCATGAATTCTTTTAAAAAACAACTCAAAACTCATCTGTTCAGGAAGGCTTTTAACTCTACTTGACTTTATTACCCTTCTCTCAGTTTACTTCTCTGTCAAGATGCTCATGTAACCTGTATGTGTGTGTGCGAGACCATCAATTATGTTGTCTGTTTCTTTTTTTTTCAGAATTCACTGTCTTAATCTTCTTTATTTATTTATCTGGTTTGTACAATGCTATATACTGTATATGCTGCCGTTCTTTATTATATTCTGTAAGTGCCTTGAGCATGGGAAAGGCGCTATATAAATCAAATGTATTATTATTATTATTATTATTATTATTATTATATTCTGGATCAATACATTGTCATACTCTTAAAATATTATTTTTCCGAGTTTATTCTGTTCAGTGTGTCACTTTTAAATTGTCGGCTTTTTAATCTTTCCAACAGGCATTTTCGTCGGGTTTTGCTGCAATCATTACAGAAAGATCTGCTTGAAGAAATGAAGTACATAACAGCAATTATTGAGGATCAGCCAAAGAACTATCAAGTCTGGTAATGCCAACAATTTGACATTAGAATGAAGTCACTGTAAATAGACAGATAGATACTTTATTAATCCCAAGGGGAAATTCACATACACCAGCAGCAGTATACTGATACAAAAAACAATATTAAATTAAAGAGTGATAACAATGTAGGTATAACAGACAATAACTTTGTATAATTTTAACGTTTACCCCCACGGGTGGAATTGAAGAGTCGTATAGTGTGGTGGAGGAACGATCTCCTCAGTCAGTCAGTGGAGCAGGACGGTGACAGCAGTCTGTCGCTGAAGCTGCTCCTCTGTCTGGAGATGATCCTGTTCAGTGGATGCAGTGGATCCTCCATGATTGACAGGAGTCTGCTCAGCGCCCGTCGCTCTGCCACGGATGTCAAACTGTGATGTCAATAATGTAACTAACTGTAAGTTTGCTTGATTCTCCTGAGTTTCTGTGATTGTACCATGTTTATATACAATGCTGAGCAGAGATGGGCAAACTATACGCTGTCGGTCAAAAGTTTTACAACACCTCAATTTTTCCCAGTATTTCTTCACATTTAATCAGTTGAAATACAATGAATGACCTAAAATGGTGAAAAGGTAAGCAGTAAACTGCCAGAGGTTTAAATTTAAAGTTTAGGTTAGCAAAACTTGAAACAAAAATTGGCAATGGTCTCCCCTAGGCTTTCTCGTATACTCAGATATGGGGATGGATATTTGAGGAGTAAACCGCAAGACAATAATTATATTTTTATGTTAAGTACATTAAAGAACCATCAACAACAAATCAGAATTAAGAATGTATTGAACAATCATTATAAAAGTAAAGTTGAATAAATTGGACTCTGCAGCTGCGTGAATAAAAGGTAAAGTACCACTTCCGGTTTGCAGAAATAGGCTAAAATTTGATAGAAATCTATGTTTTGTACCTAATACTTGTATGCAAAATTTGGTTGACCTAAGTGAAAGCATACTCACATTATCATGTCTATACACACGCACAGATAGACAGACATAATTCCAAAAATAGCATTTTCAGACTCGGGGAGGTCTAAAACGTTGAGATTTCATCAAAATCTTCAAATGGAATTTTTGGAGGATGCCAATACTTTCCCTGTGCTTCGTATATGAAAAAGTCAGGGAGGTCTAAAATGTCGAGATTCATCAAAATCTCGACATCAAATTTTTGGACGATTACAATACTGTGCCTGTGCTTTATATACGAGAAAGTAAAAAGGAAATGTCAGAATATTACAAATGGGCTTTCTTCAGGGAACAATTAATAGTTTACAAACTAAAAATGTTCTGCAGCAATTAAAGTCAATAAAGCCTTGCAAGTTGAAGCAAACAATTTGCACAGGTGTTCCAACTTTGGTTGATTACTTAAAAACCATTTGTCTGTCTTAAAGCAGAGTTGGAACAGACTGGGTTACTACACCCTCTAAAGTACCACTTAGACAATATTCCAGTGATAATGGCAAGAAAATAATAATAACAATAATTCTTTACATTTATATAGCGCTTTTCTCACTACTCAAAGCTCTCAGCAATTGCAGGTTAAGGGCCCAACAGAGCAGAGTCTCTTTTGGCATTTACGGGATTCGAACCGGCAACCTTCCGATTGGCAATTAACAAATGAAATGAGACAGAGCATTATTACCCTTGGAAGTGTAGGCCTTTCATTAAGAGAAATCGCCAAAAAAAAACAAAAATCAAAGTGTCCAGTGGTGTCCTTCACAATCCAAAGGCCACTGGAAACTGGAAGAAACTCTAATAGGAAGAGATCTAGTAGAGCCAAAGTCACAGGCCAATCAGAAGACAAGTTTCTGAGGGTCACCAGCTTGTGTGATAAGCTCCTCACAGCACAGCAGCTTCAAGCACAGCTTAACAGTGCGAGTGTCGGACTTTGTGCTGCATGTTTGACAGAGCAAGTGGCAGGAAGAAAGCCATCCCTTTAAGGACACAATAGTGCCATGAAATCCCTACTGCAGGCTGGACAAAATAAACATGTAACACCATTTCTGAATATTGAAGTAGTAAAGTTATACTAGACCATGAAAATTTGGTTTGTGAAGGAAATAAATGTGGTGTATTTTCTCTATAGATTTATATATTGTTTGTGTGTGTAAAAATGTGTATGTATACTCGTATTAAAAGAGCAATGAATTTTGCACTTTACCAGATTGCAAAGCCTTTGTAGGCCTAAAGAAGGACTTTGTGAACTGTGCCGTCTACTTGTCCCTCTGTACCTTATTGTGACCGAATGACCGGGGGATCACCCATTACTTGATTAAATCTTCCTTGGGATTTTTTCTGGACTTGGTTAATTTAACTGATAGTTAACCGCTCTGAGATTGAATTATAGTAGTTTGTTATTACATTATATAAAGTGGTCCCCTGCAGCTTCGCCCACGTAGTAGTGAAACAGGACAAAGTTTAAAAATCAATTAAAAAAAAAAAATAAAGAAATTTTGTATTGAGAACAATTTATATTAATACAACAACAACAACATCATTTATTTATATAGCACATTTTCATACAAATAATGTAGCTCAAAGTGCTTTACATGATGAAGAAAAGAGAAAAAAAGACAAAGTAAGAATTAAAATAAGACAACACTAATTAACATAGAATAAGAGGAAGGTCTGATGGCCAGAGAGGACAGAAAAAAACAAAAAAACTCCAGATGGCTGGAGAAAAAAACCAAAATCTGCAGGGGGTCCAGACCATGAGACCGCCCAGCCCCCTCTGGGCATTCTACCTAACATAAATGAACAGTCCTCTTTGTATTTAGGGTTCTCATGGAAGGACTTGATGATGATGGTCATGTAGACATACAGGTTTCCTATCTTAGGGCCTCTTGATATACAATATTTTTGGTCTTGCTGTCAGGTGCAAGGACATATAGGTATCTTGGGGAAACTAACCCAGGAGAAAGCAACGTAAAGCTGACAATGCGAGAAGCCTGGTGAGCTAAGATCAACCCTTGCCAACTTGAGTGTCTGTCCCTGGTCCTTGTTAATTGACATTGCAAAGCAAAGCTTCACCAGGAACTGTAATCTCTTGAATTGAAAGGGCATGTCCGTCGCGATTAGAGGAATGCGAGGGGTTAAAACCCTCTCGCCAATTAAACATCGTGTGATGATTATCACATCAATGATGTTGTTCTGAAGCTGACAGACCTGGAGACGGGTACCATTGCAAAGTTTGGGTGGGCTCAGGTTTCTCAACAGGATAATTGGTGCTCCTACTTTCAATGCTAAGTTGTGGGGTGGCATACCAGGAGGATTAATGGAGTTTAACAATTCTGAAGGATAGTGAACTGAATCGTGTTCTAAAACGGTTTTTATTGAAGTGTATGTCCTAGACAGCGTGTCAAATAATTTGAGCACCAATTGATCAATTTTATGCCTCCCCCCTCCCTCGGCCTGCAGCCTCTCTCGTCACTTCATGCTTATAAATTGCTGCCACAAGTGGACTATGATACTTGGTGCAATAAGAGAAGTCACAAAATCAACCGGAATGTTCAAGCAAATTATACAAACATATATATATATATATATACAGTCATATGAAAAAGTTTGGGAACCTCTCTCAGCCTGCATAATAATTGACTCTCCTTTCAACAACATTAAAGATATCAGTGGTATGTCTTTCATTTCCTAGGAGATCTGCAGTGTTTTCCGAACGAAGATTTTTAGTGATGCAGTATTTAGTTGTATGAAATTAAATCAAATGTGAAAAACTGGCTGTGCACAAATGTGGGTCCCCTTGTCATTGTGCTGATTTGAATGCCTGTCACTGCTCAATGCTGATTACTTGGTGTGATGAGCTCGTTAAGCCTTGAACTTCATAGACAGGTGTGTCCATCATGAGATATAAAGGTATTTAAGGTGGTCAATTACAAGTTGGGCTTCCTTCCCTTTGACTCTCCTCTGAAGAGTGACAGCATGGGATCCTCAAAGCAACTCTCCAAAGATCTGAAAACAAAGATTCTTGAGTCTCCTGGTTTAGGAGAAGGCAACAAAAAGCCATCTCAGAGGTTTAAACTGTCAGTTTCTGTAACTGTAAGGAATGGAATCAGGAAATGGAAGGCCACAGGCACAGTTGCTGTTAAACCAGCAGGTCTGGCAGGCCAAGAAAAATACAGGAGCAGCATATGAGCAGGATTGTGAGAATGGTGACAGACAACCACAGATCACCTCCAAAGACCTGCAAGAACATCTGGCTGCAGATGGTGTATCTGTACATCGTTCTACAATTCAAACATCTCTATGGCAGGGTGATGAGAAAGAAGCCCTTTCTGCACTCACGCCACAAACAGAGTCGCTTGTTGTATGCCAATGCTCATTTAGACAAACCAGATTCATTTTGGAACAAAGTGCTTTGGACTGATGAGACAAAAATGGAGTTATTTGGTCAGAACAAAAAGCACTTTACATGGCGGAAGAAGAACACCGCATTCCAAGAAAAACACCTGCTACCTACTGTCAAATTTGGTGGAGGTTCCATCAGGCTGTGTGGCTAGTTCAGGGACTGGGGCCCTTGTTAAAGTCGAGGGTCAGATGAATTCAACCCAATATCAACAAATTCTTCAGGATAATGTTCAAGCATCAGTCACAAAGTTGAAGTTACGCAGGGGTTGGATATTCCAACAAGACAATGACCCAAAATACAGTTGGAAATCTACAAAGGCATTCATGCAGAGGGAGAAGTACAATGTTCTGGAATGGCCGTCACAGTCCCCTGACTTGAATATCATCGACAATCTATGGGATGATTTGAAGCAGGCTGTCCATCAAATTGAACTGAACTGGAGAGATTTGGTATGAAGAATGGTCAGAAATACCTCCATCCAGAATCAGACACTCATCAGAGGTTATAGGAGGACAGCGTCGAGAGGACAAAAGGAGGCTCAACTAAGTATTGATGTCATATCTCTGTTGCGGTGCCCAAATTTATGCACCTGTCTAATTTTGTTATGATGAATATTACATATTTTTTGTTAATCCAATAACTTAATGTCACTGCTGAAATCCTACTGTGTCCATAAGGCATGTCGGATATGAGAAGGAAGTTGCTACTTTGAAAGCTCAGCCAATGAGAAACAAAAATCCAAAGAATTAAGAGGGGTTCCCAAACTTTTTCATATGACTGTGTGTGTGTGTGTGTGTGTGTGTATATATATATATATATATATATATATATATATATATACACACTAGCCATCACCTGTGGCTTTGCCCACGTATTAGTGAAATAGGACAGTGAGGAAGCCCCGCCCAGCTCTCTACTCCTGTCATCACTCTTTCCCTTCCCTCAGCCTGTCTCAGATTACCATGAATATATCGCTCCTGCAAGCGAACTCTGATTCTTTGTGCAGTGACAGAAGTTGCAAAATCAACTGGAATATTCGAGCAAATTAAAAAAAAAAAAAAAAAGATCTAAATTAAGTAGTTCTTTTGTTCGCTAACTAAGTGGAGTTAAGGTTACGCCCTGAGGCAGATATGTGAGTGAGGAGGGCCCCGCAGCCCGATGAGTCTCTCTCGGATTTGCGCTAATAAATCGGTATTGCAAGCAAACTATTATTACTTAGCGAGATGAGAAAGTCGCAAAATCAACCGGAATGTTCAAGCAAATTATAGAAAAAAAACGATTTAAATCCGTTAAGTAGTTCTCTCGTGAAAAGTGGACAGACATACAAACGGTTCTAAAAAAAACTATAAGAAGTTCCTTTCTTGGTCCACAAAATGTTTTAAAACCTTGTGGTTCGGGAGATTTCGTGATGAGTGAGTCCATGGTATTTGACTTTTTATATCTATCTATCTATCTATCTATCTATCTATCTATCTATCTATCTATCTATCTATCTATCTATCTATCTATCTATCTATCTATCTATCTATCTATCTATCTATCTATCTATCTATCTATCTATCTATCTATCTATCTATCTATCTATCTATCTATCTATCTATCTATCTATCTATCTATCTATCTATCTATCTATCTATCTATCTATCTATCTATCTATCTATCTATCTATCTATCTATCTATATATATATATATATATATATATATATATATATATATATATATATATATATATATATAATATTTTATATAGAGACTAGATTCAAAAGTGTTTTCTTTGGTTTATTACTTGTACTGATATATATTTTTTGATTGCAGTGCTAGAAAAAATTATTCACTTCTTTTCAGTTTTTCACATTTTATTATTATAGAACATTGAATCACAGTGGATTTAATTATTTAACATTTGTAACTAAATTAGACTAATTTGCAGAGATCTGTTTTCAAGTTGACTTTAAAGATTCCTTTACTGTTCATCAGTGTCAGAAAAACCAAATGAAATCCCCTGTAAATCAAGGTCATGTAACAATAAGATTTGAAAACATGCAAAAGGATGAACATTTTTTATAGACCTGGAGCATATGATATTGAACTGCTTGTGTTACGTTTTTTCTTAGCAGCTCAATTTTAGGATTATTGCTTGTATACTGTTAGTAATTCAGAATCATTTCTTGTTTTTCTTAGGCATCACAGAAGAATGATTGTGGAGTGGCTGAAGGACCCATCACTTGAGCTGGAGTTTATTGCCAGTATCCTCAGCCAAGATGCTAAGAACTATCATGCCTGGCAACACAGACAGTGGGTTATTCAGGTAAAGAACATTTAACCGCGTGGCAACGTCTATAATAGAGCTGCACCAGTTTTCTTACACAATATGTGTTCTGTTTGGGCTTACTGTTGCATGTTTCCATTTCCACATTTTAAGGGATCTTGTCCTATTCAACAGCTCAAGTACCATATATACTCGCGTTTAAGTTCTTGACTTGATTTTACCGTATAATTTCTGGTATTTTATAATGTTGGTCGTATAAGTTGATAGCGGAAAACTCACGCTATTGGTCCAAGAGATTAACCTGAGAGAGTAACCACAGAGCACGCTGCCTTTTTTCCCTATGTACTGTGCCTACGTGACCACATGGTAATACCCAAACTATTCCGAAGCGACGTTTGCACTGACTTGTGTTTTATGTATCTCACACCCTCACACACCTTTATCCATAAGAGCATCTCTTATCTGCGATGGAGCGTTCGATCAGAAGAAAATATGAGGCTGGTTTTAAATTAAACGTTGTTGAAGTAGCAAAAGAAATTGGTAACTGTGCTGCTGCAACAAAATTCAATGCGTCTGAGAAACTGGTGTGAGATTGGAGGAAGTAAGAAGATGTAAAAAAAAAAATAATAATAATCATCAAGTGTCGCATTTTTGAACAAGCGCATAAGTTGGGGTCTGATTTTTTCGAGTTTCATGACCCGACTTATAAGTGAGTATATACAGTACTTTCTTGGTGAAACATTTAGAGTAGCATGCTGTGTTACCATCCACATGGCTGCTACAATAGCATTGGCGTCTGTATTCTGGTGGTTAGACTCGCTTTGTTACTCTTCTTCTCCCCTTTTTTTCTTGTATCTGATAGTCCTTTACCTTCAATGTGCTGTGTGTACCTCATTGTCAAAAGGGGAAAAATGACTACAAATATGTTACAGACATGTTATCATTAATATAAACTGTAGTGGAGCTTTGTGGGATCCCTCTACAGAAGTTATTTAATGGGAAGATATGTTGTCTGTTTGTTGTGCTTTAATCATTTTCATGGCAGGCAGGCAGTGTGGCAGTAGACTGTAAACCGCAAGGCTGTCTGCTCATCCTCTGCCACTCGCACTGAGCACATGTACGTTTATCTGTTCTAGCAAATTCAGAGTGATTTACAAATGAGATCAACGTAATCAAGTCAACATCAGTCAGGGGTTTGTTTTGAAACAAGGATCTCAAAACTAGGATAACAAAAATTAACCAAAACAACCGAAAAATGCTCTATTCCTTATAAATAAGCAATCATGAAACCAACTAAAGCACAAGACCAGTTACCCTTAACCTTAACTACAAAAGGAACCGAACATAAAGTAGGAATGAATTCAAAAAACAGGAAAGCCTTCAAACGCTTTGTAAACACATTGAGGGAGTCAGTGGTTAAGATAAGCCTGTGAGAAGGTACACATGAACGTGGAGATGGTGTCATCAAATACTGTTTGTTAGCAGACCTGAGTGGGTAGGAAGATGCACAAGGCCTAATGAAAGCCTCAAAATAAGGTCTTTGGGGAACAACATGTACCTGTGTCGACTGGTTTAAAATGAGATGTGCCATTACTTTTTGGAGCATCAGCAGTGTCTTGACAGTATATGCCAGTTGCAGTAGTTAAGGTGCGCTGTCACCAGTTCCTGGGCAAAAGGCTAAAATGCATATTCTGCTAGATGTGTCTGTTTTGATTTTATACAGAGTGAATCTGCACGAATGCCAAGCTGCCACAATATGATCATCGAAAATTAGCTGGTCATCACCCCAGGGTTATGTGTTGACTTGGTGCTAGTGATAATGAGCTGAAATTTACTGAGATGTTGAATCAAAAATCTGGCTGGAATAATAAGGAGCTCAGTCTGTGACCGTTGAGTCGGATTTGGCTTCTCTTCATTCAGGCTGAGATGTTCCTGAGACACTGAGAGATTCAAGCCAAAACTGTGTCACCCTCACGAGGGAACGACAAGTGCAGCTGAGTAATCCGACCACAGAGGTTATATGAGAAGCCAGAAGAATTGATCATTAACCTAGCAAGAATGTGTACAAGAAGAAGAGGAGAGAGGGCCTAGCACTACACCTCTGGGCACCCCAATGTTTGCTTGATGTGACTTTAATAATAATAATAATAATTCTTTACATTTATATAGCGCTTTTCTCACTACTCAAAGTGCTCTCCACACAGGGAGGACCCGGGAAGTGAACCCACAATCTCCTTACTGCAAAACAGCAGCACTACCACTGCGCCACCTGTGAGGACTTTGGCTCATCTCCCCTTCATCTACCCAATCTAGCCAAGTGGTGGGATTTCGACCATCTGAGAGGTTAAAGAGGGTGGCAAGGAGGATTTGATGGCAGGAGGACAAGTGAAAGATGAGCAGCAGATAACACTAGGGATGTCGGAAGAACTGATATGTTGGTTCTAAGTTGAAACCAAAGTTCCTAAAGCATAACAATACAATACAATTTATTTTTGTATAGCCCAAAATCACACAAGGAGTGCCACAATGGGCTTTAACAGGACCTGCCTTTTGACAGCCCCTCAGCCTTGACTCTCTAAGAAGACAAAAACCCTTGTAGGAAAAAATGGAAGAAACCTTGGGAAAGGCAGTTCAAAGAGAGACCCCTTTCTAGGTAGGTAGGGTGTACAATGGGTGTCAAAAGAAAGGTGGTCAATACAACACAGAACAGAACACAAGTAATCCTTAATACAATACAATAATGTAATAGAAATATTGCAAGTACAGAGCAGCAGTATTCAGCAGTAAATGATATCACATGATGGGATTTTGATTTATTCAGAGTACTGGAGTCTCTACTTCCCCCTATTGGCCATTCCATAGCTGAGTCAATGCTGGCCCAGCCAGTCTGATGAAAGGACCCCAAAACCCGACAATTCCTGCGATCCTCCATCAGAGATGATTTTACCTTAGGCAGGTAGAACAACTTGGCAGGTAGGCAGTGGCACCAAGTGCCATGTTTGAGTACCGAGAAGAGAAACAGAACAGTTGGTCAGGAACAAATTCTAACTATCATATTACTTATGTTTTAGTGCTAATGACTATACAGTCTGCACAGTTAATCAGCAGCTCTAGTCAGGGTGTGCTAAACTGAAGTTGTGAGTCTTCAGCCGGGATTTAAAAGCTGAGACCGAAGGGGCATTTCTTATAGTAGCAGGCAGACCACTCTACAGTTTAAGGGGGTCCTGTAACTAAAAACTAAAAGCTCAACCTCCAAATGTTATTTTATTATAGTACCAGCTTTTTTACAGTATTGTTAAATACCGAGAAATTTAGTGCAATGTTCATGCATTGCTGCAAGTAAACAAAGTACTGCAGAAGGCTCAATAATACACAAGAGAATAACGTGAGTAAAAACTGCATATGCAGGTGACTCACGGTGGTGATTCATACAGATTTACACGTGTCGAAAAGGAACATGGCAGAAGTCCTGCTTGGAAACCCTTTCAGCTCGAAGCAGGCAATTGGAGGAATAACACTCGTTATTAAAATAAAAAAGGGCAAAAGACACACACACAGGCTCTCCTTATTGCTACTTTTAAGTCCGTTATGAAATTAGTTCAGAAGCAGATTTATTTTTGGTCTCTCTGAGAGTGAAATAATGTTACTGATCAGATGATATTAGTGTCACACATGTTTTTGTAAGAAAATTAATCACGTTTTAATAGCGTCCTACACAGTCCCAATAAATGAATGGAGGCTTTGCATTCATTCTCTGATTTTTTTTTAATGAGCTCCGCCATCCATTTTCTAATCGGCATATGCAGTATGTGGTTGCAGTTTACACATATAGAAGTGTGAGTTGGACTGGCAGTGCTAACAAACGTTGTAGTAAGAAAACATCAAGGAAGGACACGAACAAAGCAGATACATGGCCTCTCTAAACTGGCAATGATGTGAGCTGGTCCATTTGTTAAAGCCGAAAAAGAAATTATTTAGTATTTCAAAGCTGTGAAGCACAAGGCACATCTCCCGATTAGTAAGACATGTAAAAGCTGGGATGCCAACTGGGCCATCCTGCTAAATTCAATCATCCAGAAAAACGAACAGAAACAAACACTGTCGAGCAACGGAAAACGGGCTTCTTATGTTAGAATAATTTAGATGAGAAGATGCCATCCAGCCCAATCCTATCCACTTAATTCACCTAAAATAACATGAAGTTGGGTTTTAGAGTTCCCTAAAATGTTACTGTCTACCACACTACTTAGTCACATATTCTATATGTCTGTGGAAAAAAAATCTTAAAATTTGTACAAAATTCATCATCCACAGGTTTCTGTGTCCCCGTGTTGTTGTTGTTGAACTCATTTTAAAATCACACACTTGATCCACTGGACTGATTCCCTTCATAATTTTAAACACTTCAGTCAGGTCTCCTTTGCCATCTGGGCTCTGTGGAAAAAAGAGGTTCGTCTGAGTGGGTCAGTCACGGGGAGGTCCGACATGTGCAGGCTTCTCCCTGAAGTGAGACGCCCTCCTCTGGGAACATCTCGGCTTTGTATAATAATCCCAGTCTGAATGGGTGGGGCCTCTGGGATGCTGTGGGCGGAGTTCATTTGCCCTCATAGGTTGGTTTCTTAGCGCAGTTAAAATAAAAAGAGACGATACAGTTGGTGATTGCGCCCTCTCTCGTCCCAAGGTGGTATTGCATACATTAGTAATAATAATAATTCTTTGCATTTATATAGCGCTTTTCTCACTACTCAAAGCGCTCAGCAATTGCAGGTTAAGGGCCTTGCTTAAGGGCCCAACAGAGCAGAGTCCCTTTTGGCATTTACGGGATTCGAACCAGCAACCTTCCGATTGCCAGTGCAGATCCTTAGCCTCAGAGCCACCACTCTGCCTAGTAGTAGAGTCCTGAAGGTGATTCTCGGACGCCCATGCGTGACATCTTATATGATTAACCTTTTTTTGACCATATGCAGTTATTTCTTATCCTAATTTCAGTTCAGCCTCAAGTTTACTGTGTAATTACTTTAAAAAGCATATCTACTTATTGTTTAATTGAATCTTTCAGAGCACAGAGCTTTAGTTATGACACTTCTTAGTTCCAAAGTTCACTTAAGATACTGCCACAGAAGACTTGGATCTTCTCTTGCCAGCCCACCAATTCTTCCTTGATCTCTAAACTTTTTTTATTGGGGGTGGTCTCCCACTCTGAACCTGGAGCACTACCGTGGCAGCCTGTTCTCATTTTACTCAACTGCAATCAGACTCATGAACAATCAGTAACTTTGTGTCACCTCCACTGCTACCTGCACATATACTTGTGCCACTGTCTCTATTTATTCCTAGGATTCTGGTTTTATTTATTTACTTATTTATATTCATTTATTTATTGTGTGTGGTTTTTTTTTTTTTTTGTTTTTTTTTTGTCTATGTTCACTGTCTGCGGGGGCACATACAAGCAAGCATTTCATTGTACATGGTACTTGTACTTGTACACATGACAGACAATAAAGAATTGAATTGAATTCTAAACCCTTTTCTTTATTAATGACCAGTTTTTGCTGCTAATTAACTTCTTTTGCCTTCATTTTAATTGACTTGCTATTTAAGACTCGGACCCCTCAAAATGTTTTATTTGTCCCTTAATTAACAGCCAAATGAGATACAAAATGAGCCAACACATGAACGGCTAACCCGTATCCATCATACGATCTGAAAATACAGAAAGGTGAAGGTCTCCGTGATGTTGATCTGTTCAGGTCCACCACACATTTTGTCGGTGCTCTTAGAAAAAAGAAAATGAAAAGTTTTGGAAATGTCTACTATGATAGAATGAGAGCAGCAACAAGCAATGGAAATAAGTAACGGGTTTAATTAGCAGCAGGAATCGACTTGTAATTAAGAAACTGGCAGGAGGTGGAGGCCCCAACTTAGCTGGTCATCTGTTGGCTTACTGTGTGTCTCAATTCTGTTTTGGGGAAAGTTTAAGGAAAAAAATGAAGCAATTCTGAAGACTGAGTCTTAAGAAACAAGTCCATGAAATGACAAACAAAGAAGTCGATTAGCAGCCAAAACGGGCCACTGATTAAGAAAAGGGTTAGAATGTAAACCTGCAGCCACAGTAGTGCTCCAGACCCTGAGTTGGAGAGCCCTGTTCTCTATGAACTGGTCGTGTGTTAAATTTAGTTTTTTAGGTCTCGAATGTCACCAGGTTCATTTCTGACCTGAATTGGGTCTTAGACTGAGCTTTTGCTAGTGGGCAGAGGAACGCAACACAACATTCTCAAAGCAAGGTAGGGAATGGAGCCTTTTCTGGCAGAATCCAGCACAAGGTGGGAAGCCAATTGCAAGATCCACTCCCATCGGTCCAGTTTAGAATTATTAAATAATTTAGGCCGCTGAGATGTCTGAAGAACGCCACTCACCACTGCACTACTATGTATTAAGTACCAATACATGTCAATGAAGTACTTTTTATTATAATTCTTTTTCCTTTTTTCCCTTCTTATGTGCTCAGTTGGATGTTTGTCCAGCAAACTAGATAAATTAACATATTGTGGTAAAGGTAACAAGAAACTAATGAGCACCATGTTAGGCGGAGTGGTGGCTCTGTGGCCAAGGATCGACGCTGGCATTGGAAGGTTACCGGTTCAAATCTGGTTACTGCCTGCTGGGCCCTTGAGCAAGGTTCTTAATGTGAAAATTGCTGCAGGGGCGCTCAGACCTCCAAAAGGTCATGCGAAAAGATAATTTCCAAAATATGTCATAGATCAAGTAGATCATGTGTTCCTGACCACAGTTAAATCTCTCTATTATAAGAGATAATTTCAACTGTTTCTATCCATCCATTTTCCAACCCGCTGAAACCGAACACAGGGTCACGGGGGTCTGCTGGAGCCAATCCCAGCCAACACAGGGCACAAGGCAGGAACCAATCCCGGGCAGGGTGCCAACCCACCGCAGGACACACACAAACACACCCACACACCAAGCACACACTAGGGCCAATTTAGAATCGCCAATCCACCTAACCGGCATGTCTTTGGACTGTGGGAGGAAACCCACGCAGACACGGGGAGAACATGCAAACTCCACGCAGGGAGGGCCCGGGAAGCGAACCCGGGTCCCCAGGTCTCCAAACAGCGCTACCCACTGCGCCACTGTGCTGCCCCTAATTTCAACTCCTGCGAGAGATAATTTCAGGTCCTGCGAGATGAGACTTTTTGCCAAGAGATTTTGCCAAGTCCCGCCCTCCTCTCAAACCTTTACAACCACGCCCACGGTCCAATCACTTCTCATTCGTGTGAATGCTATTGTCAGACACAATTCCTGCGTTCTCGGCTCCAAGCGGGGTTGGAAGTAAAAGACAAAGAGTAGAAGACAAACGTCGTAAAGAGGTTAAAAAAAGGTTGGTGCGATACACATGCAGAACTGGTTAGAGATTATGAAAGTACTCAAATTTGAAAGTCTCCAAAAACTGATAGTAAAAATTACATTAGCGCTAACAAACAGAAATTACTCGGTGAAATAACGGAACAGAGAAAAGAGATTGAATATATGGACAGTGGTGATATGACAGAAGTATGTAGATATTGTTTGGCTTTAAACTTTAAGTCGGAGACTTGCAGATCGTCTCATTCGTGTTGCCATCGGGGAAAAAGTAGTGTTGCCTCCCAATGAAGAGTCGTATCCGAGAGCATTAAAAGATTTGTTGTTTGGTGAAATCTCCATACGCGAGCGGCAGAGATGCAAAGTGGCTGGTGCGAAGTGCAGGCCGGTGGGTTGGCGAGCGAAGCCCCCCTAGTATAATTAAGATAAAAGATCATATAACATGCTATAGCTTTGTCATATCTGCTCAATCCAATTCAGGGTGGAACAGAGCAAAAGCCTAGCCCAGTGTAATTGAGGCGCAAGGCAGGAACAAACCTGGGGTGAGGCACCAGTGCATCGCACGCACACACACTCACTCACTCGGGGGCCATTTTGGTGTCACCTGTTAACATAACCTGCACATTTTTGTAAATGTGGCACAATGACTGTTCACCAGAATTTGAACCAAAGATGCTGGCTCTGTGAGGCCGCAGTGCTAACCACCACACTTTACTTCTACGTCAGTATCAGTCCTGACTTGTGTCCTGAGAATTGAAGTCGGGGTTAAAAAAAAAAAAAAGAAATCTTCAAGCTTTTTATTTAGTATCCTTTTACATACTATTTTTTTTTTCTTTTAAATTAAGCAAAACTCTTCATTATAATAGCATGTTGCCTTCCAGTATGAAGACTTAGGGGAGACGTCGTGAAGACGTCGTGTAGCTTTTCTTTCGTCTGTTTGTGCTGTCAGATAGATCTGATGAGCGGATTGGCGTTTTGTGTAAGCCTAATGCCTCCTGTCTTCCCATGTGCCATATTGTGCCCATGAGCTGATGAATGTTTAAAGTGACATCTTTGAGTTGTGCAGGGAGCTTCTTAACTGTTGTGGTCTTTTTTCTATCTCGTTTTTTTTTTTTATCTTGCGTTGTTCTATGCATTATATGTTACTTTGACTCCACCCTGTGCCTTTCTCCACTATGACACTAAGTGCTGGAGGCCGACCACCCAGTCTCTCCTGCACTGAATCTGTTCTGCAGGGAGTGGGCTGCATCTGGCGTGTCTCACTTTCCAAAAACTCCATTTTTTTTGCACTTGGCTCTGATATAAGAATGACTACAGTGCGAGCTTCCCCAAACCAAACCACCCAGGGCGTAGCACGGGATCAAAGTAAATGTTCATTTGCAGCAGCAGGTGTTTGCATTTCCTTTGAGAGGATGTTGGCTGCATGCATCAATGACAGCTGGCCGCCACATCTGTGTGGCTTGTTTTTACTCGCTGGGAATTTCTTCCCTTTGTGTTTCATCAGAAGTGAAGCCTTCTGTTTAGACTCCTAACAACTCCATGCCATTTTATATTCACAGAATGCGGATAGCTTTGTGAACATGGAAAGCCTGTGAACCCAGCATAAGAGCCATTGGTCTCAGTAGGCTTATTGAAGTTATCAAGGTTTCCTCTTTAACCTTCACCATTTAGCATTTGGTTGCAGATTCTCAAATCCTTTTGATTAGCACAGGGCTCATGTAAATCTGTAAGAATTGACAATCTCCATGTCTTTCTCACTGACGGCCACTTTGATTACAAGTATTCATCTCTTTTGTTTCCTAACCCACCCCTACACTGTTTCAGAAACATGTCATTCTGAAAGCCAAGGTCTGGGGAAAAATAGCCACCGAAACTCAAAGTGACTACCCCAAGATGACGACATTTCCAACTAAGTACAGGCAAGGTAGGAAGAGGCGGGTCCAGGTGGATGGACACCAGAAGTGATGTCAGAGGTTGTAGGGCTGTCAGTCATCCCGTCTGTAGAGGGAGGAAAAAAGAGCCGTTAGTATACAGCGCCACCCTGTGGATTGGAGAGGAATTACCCACACCAGAGCCTTTAAGCCAGGGATTCCCAACTCCACTTCTGGAGGGCCCCAGTGGCTGCAGGTTTTCATTCTCACCCTTTTCTTAATTAGTATCCTGTTTTTGTTGCTAATTAACTTCTTTTGAATTCATTTTAATTGACTTGCTCTTGAAGACTCAATTTTTTTTCCTTAATTAGTTGCCAAACATGACCAGCAAACTGTGGCCATCATACAATATCTATCTATCTATCTATCTATCTATCTATCTATCTATCTATCTATCTATCTATCTATCTATCTATCTATCTATCTATCTATCTATCTATCTATCTATCTATCTATCTATCTATCTATCTATCTATCTATCTATCTATCTATCTATCTATCTATCTATCTATCTATCTATCTATCTATCTATCTATCTATCTATCTAGGGTCTCAGTAATGTTGATCTGCTCAGGTCCATAAAACATCTGACCAGAGCTCTTAGAAAACAGAAAATCAATAATTTCAGAAATGTGTGCTATTGCACAATAAGAGCAGCAACAAGCCACGGAATTAAAGAACGAGTTTAATTAACGACGAGACTCGGTGCCTGACTGAGCAACTGGTTGGAGAGAAATTGGTTGGAATCTGAGGCTCTGACTTAGTTGGTCTTCTGTTGGCTCACTCACTTCACATTTCATTTTATTTGGGTGCCATTTAAGGAAAGAAACGAAGCAATTCAGAGGAATAATGAAGAAATTCAGGGGAACAAATCTTAAAAGAATTAAATGAATTTAACAGAAGTTCATTAGCAGCAAAAATGGGTCACTAATTAAGAAAAGGATTAGAATGAAAACCTGCAGTCACTGTGGCCCTCCAGGACCGGAGTTGAGGACCCCTGCTTTAAGCTGTCCCCAAGGTGCCCAAGTGTGACAGGTGACAAACTTATTTATTTTTTCTCAGATGCCTAGGATGTGTTTAGTTCTCCCCAATCCTTGGTGGATGTGAACCAAAGGCTGTGATTGCTGCCATGTTATACACTATGTTGAATCCTGACTACCATTTTACATGTTTTATAATTAATTATTGTAATAATGTTCTGTTTATTTAGAAAAATTGGACTAGCTGTAAATTAATCCGTTACCACAGATGTGACTGAGATAAAAGCTCACTTTTATGATTGTACGTGCTCTCATTTTGGCCCATTTTATTCTTTATAGGAATACAAGCTGTGGGATAATGAATTGGAATACGTGAATCAGTTGTTGGAAGAAGATGTCCGGAATAATTCGGCATGGAACCAGAGGCATTTTGTCATCTCTAACACGACAGGATACAGTGACCCAGCAGTCCTGGAGCAAGAAGTTCAGTCAGTATTTTAATGTTTTATTCAGAGTCGGGACTGAATGGGATTGCTTATGGTCGGCTGGCACTGTTTTAAGGCCTTTTTCTGCCTTTGAAACCATTGGAAGATAAATTTGAAAAAATGAATTGGATACTAAACAAGTTTAACTCTCTGCGTCTGCCACAAATTGACGCGTCCTTCAGTTCCATGATGCACCTGGTTGCTCTCCACTGTACAGCTTCAGTTGCTGCTTTGATTTTCTAGCAGTGTGGCTGTGCAAACAGAGTAAAAAGATTTTTGCTTTCATTCATATGGTTGCAGATATTGAATTATGAATACCGTTAAAGTCACAGGGACGGCTCCTGCTTGGCGTCTCCATGCAGGGACAGACCACATTGCTTTCAAGTACAGGACTGACATGAATATACTGCGGGTGTCCAACTCTTCAGAATTCTGGAGACATTTCACAGCTTTCTACTTCAGTTAGTGTTCCCTGTCTTTGTAATCCAATGTCATAAATAGTTTATGCTAAACTAGCAAAATACCCGCGCTTCGCAGCGGAGAAGTAGTGTGTTAAAGAGGTTATGTAAACATATATATACATAAACATACTGTATATACATAAATATATACATATACACATCCACATATATATACATATATCAACATATATATATACACATACATATATATATATATATATATATATATATATATATATATATATATATATATATATATATATATATATATATATATACACATATATACACACACATGCAGACACATATACATATATATACATTACATATTTGTATATCTACATATATATACACATATATACATATATATACATATACATATTTGTATATCTACATATATATAAACATATATACATATATATACATATTTGTATATCTACATACATACACATCTATCTATCTATCTATCTATCTATATATATATATATATATATATATATATATATATATATATATATATATATATATATATATAGCAAAATACCCGCGCTTCGCAGCGGAGAAGTAGTGTGTTAAAGAGGTTATGAAAAAGTAAAGGAAACATTTTAAAAATAACGTAACATCATTGTCAATGTAATTGTGTTGTCATTGTTATGAGTGTTGCTGTCATATATATATACATATACACATATACACACACATACACACACATATACAGATATATTATATATACATATACACATATATTTTTTATATATATATTTTTTATATATATATATATATATATATATATATATATATATATATATATATATATATATATATATATATATATATACACATACATACATACATATACACACATAGATGCACTTACAATAACATAGAAATCAATATAAACAACATTAACATCATTATCATATGAGAATATGAAGTAATATATAAGAAGCACATTTCATATAATATAAATTATTAAACAGTAAAATCTTCTTCTATAATTTGCTACCGTGGCTTTTCGTTGGTCTGTCCAGGATTTTAAATCACATGTAGCTTGCAAACCGTTTCACGTATTGACTTGAAATGTGGTACACATATAATACGTCACGTCTGCTATCCGCTTTATGGGTGATGAATGTATTACTCTTTTTATGTTTATTTTATTTTAGAATCAACTCCTATCTGCGCACACCAGGGCGGCCGTGGGCAGATGCGTATGGTGTATTCAGTCCATGTTATCGTGCATTGCGCTGTCACTGGTATTTTGATAAAAGAATTTGAACAATATATAAGAAGCGTATAAATTATTAAACAGTAAAACATTAACATTTAAGAAGTAAAGTTACATTGAGTACTACTGCAGTGCCTTCGGGTATACCTCATTTTTTCTTTGCCCATTACATGCTTAAATGTATACATTTTTTGGTGTACCTACCCGAGAACACGCGACATATAACCGAGCGTGGGAGAAGCATGGATTTTAAACACGCGTTGAGTTCATCTGCTGGTCTCCGTCGTGGAATAACTGGTAATGTTTGACTAAAATCTACAGCGAGTAAAACGACATTACCTCCTTTTTTTTTTTTACGATCTCTGAGATCTTGCTTTTTTCGGTTCAAGGCTTCATAAGCTCTTTTATGTTCAATGTTGTACTTAATAAGTACTAATTATCCCAAACCATCATCTTTGAATGTTGCAAGACTTTCGCCTTGTATGTAGATCGGGGTAATTACATTCATTGCATTCCTAGTCTGAATCACAATCTGATTGTATGGGTGGTTACCTGGCACTGTAGGGTTGCCACCCGTCCTTTAAAATACGGAATTGTGCCGCGTTTGAGAATGAAATTGCGCGTCCCGTTTTGAATCAATACTGGACGGGATTTATCCCGTATTTTTTTTATCATTTTTTTTTTAAAGCAGCGTCTCATGCAAATCATCCCACACGCATTTTATGAAGATGCCTCCTTTCCTACTTTTGATTGGGTAATACTTGATGTCATCGTTAGTTTGATTGGTGTTTTTAACTGTCCAGTGAGGAGGGCGTGTCTTTTAAGTAGAGTCTGCAAAGTGTTGGCACTGAGATGTTGCGTCAGCGCCATAGTTGAAGCCCCTAACGTTGCGGTCAGCAAGTCGGCTAACATCCGCCATGTGCTGTCTTTCAGTTGCGAGAAGCAGATCATAGAATGGTTGAAACTGTTGCCCCTAACGTTGCGCCACGGCGTGTGCTTCGTTTATACCTCGTGTCTTCTCATTAAACTTTTATCTCGCGAATATGTTATTGCAATCCGCAGCGGGAGCGTTTCTATAAACTTCATTTAAACTTACGTTTTACACCGTGCTTTGTTTCCCTTATGAACATGCTTGTATGCTTAACTCGCTCCGTTCTCAATTGTTTAATTAATTTTTTGCTCTTCGCTGTTTGCGGCTGTTCCTCCATTTCCCCCTACTTCGTTCTTTTATCTCGCGAATATGTTATTGCAATCCTTAACGGGAGTGTTTCAATAAACTGATTGAAAATAGTTTTGCATTTACCTTTTTAGTAAAAGGCGAGCTTTTAAGCCTGAGAAATCACCCCGTAAATGCACACGTTTAATTAGACATGTGTTAATATGTATGCTCACACAGTATTAAAAGACAGTCAAAAATTAACGTCATTTACCTTCGTTCCCGCGTGTGACTCGTGCTGTAAATGTCTTCCTTGTTTTTAGTTCACGTGATTACGTAGGAGGCGTGATGACGCGATACGTGACTCCACCTCCTCCATTACAGTGTATGGACAAAAAATATGTTCCAGTTATGACCATTACGCTTTGAATTTCGAAATGAAACCTGCCTAACTTTTGTAAGTAAGCTGTAAGGAATGAGCCTGCCAAATTTCAGCCTTCCACCTACACGGGAAGTTGGAGAATTAGTGATGAGTGAGTCAGTCAGTGAGCGAGGGCTTTGCCTTTTATTATTATAGATGACGGTTAGCCACGGACACATGAAGTGTAGAGACTGTCTAATGAGAGCAACAGTTTAATACGTTTCTGAATTGCTGTTTTCTCTATTTCTCCTGTCTTTTCTGCAGGTACAGTCTAAAGTTGGTGAGGAAGGCACCTCACAATGAAAGCGTTTGGAACTACTTAAAGGGGTAAGGAGTCAACTTTAAATCGAATCTATAAAGGGGCAAGTGTGTTTGTCTACACCTTTGAAGCATTGTCTGCCAACATTTTTTCCCCATTTGTAGCAAAGATGTTTGATTCCCAATTTTTCCACCATGGTCGCACCTGTACATTATTAGGGTTGTGCCCCTAGGAGGTATTTTTGGGACTTGGCATTGGTATGTTAAGTTGCTCCTCACGGTGGGTTTAGTTGGTGAAATTTCAGTTTGGGTCCAAAAGTGTTTATACTTTCTGCACACCTTATTTTGTTGTAAATATAATTTTTATAATTTTCAATGGATACATTTTTACCCATCAATCTACACTCAATAACCCAAAATGACACAGTCTAACCCTAACCCTAACCCTAACCTGTTTTTAGAAAGGTTGGCACATTTATTAAAAAATAAAAACTCAAATGTCTCATTTGTATAAGTGTTCAGACCCATAATTCAGTATTTGGTAGAAGCCCCTTTGGCAGCAATTCTAGCTTAGATTCTTCTTGGGTAAGTCTCTACAAGCTTTGCACACATAAAGCTCAAAAAAGCCCAGGTATGGTCACTAAATACATTTCCTCAAGGGGAATAAATTTAAAGCGCTTCTGCCTCGCAGTTAGGAGACCCGTCTGGGTTCGCTTCCCGGGTCTTCCCTGCATGGAGTTTGCATGTTCTTCCCGTGTCTGCGTGGGTTTCCTCCCACAGTCCAAAGAAATGCAGGTTAGATCGATTGGTGATTCTAAATTGTCCCTAGTGTGTGCTTGGTGTGTGGGCTGGCGGCCCTGCCCAGGATTTGTTCCTGCCTTGCGCCCTGTGTTGGCTGGGATTGGCTCCAGCAGACCCCCGTGACCCTGTAGTTAGGATATAGTGGGTTGCATAATGGATGGAATAAATTTAAGAATGAAACACACTATAGCATGTGGCTTGTGCAGAGTTTGACAAAAAAAGGTTCACGGGTATGAATTTACAAACAAACACACATTCAGCTTTACATTATTTATTAGAACATTAATAAAGATCCATTTCTAGACTAAAAGAATCTCTCACTCAACATTTCCAGAAATGGAGTGGAAGGCAGCCACGCACAGAATTCACTCGAACTCCAATATGTGCAAAACATTCAATTATTCAACTTAAAATCTTTTATTGAGCACATCTGTCTCATTTAAGATTGTCCAAAATGTTTCCAGGGTGAGATCCAACCTGCGAATGTTGCAGTCGAGCTCCAGCCTCACTGGACCACATGTTTTGGGCATCCACCAAATTAACATCATTCTGTACAAAAATTTTTAAATGCCTATGAGACTGTCTTGGTGTCACAATCCCTCCTAATCCACTAACAGCTGTGTTTGGTCGTCTCACAGACGGGCTTAAAGTGGAGACGGACAAACGAACTGTAATTGCCTTTACTTCACTATTAAGACGTAGACGTTCTGCTCAGCTGGAAGAATCCTATCCCACCTCTTTTAACTCAGTGGGTAACTGAAGTTATATATTATTTGAAATTGGAAAAAAAATCAAATTCTCACTTAGAGGATCTGTGCAAAACTCTTTTAAAACCTGGCAGGACCTAATCAATGACATTTTAGAATAAGCACTTATATTGGGGGGGGGGTGGGGGGGAGACTCATTTCTTTCTCTTTACTACTGTCAACAGTTTTGCTCTGGCTGTTGGCTGTTGTCTCTTTCTCATGGGTGAGGGTTGATTTAAATTTAGTTTTATTAAGTTTGACTTGATTGTACGGAATGTTATATGCTTTTAATAAATTCAATTAAACATCCAAAACAGAAAGAAAAGAACAATCTAGATGAGAACAGGCCATTCAGCCCAACAAAGCTCATGAGATGAACTCATTGTAAAGTCAGCGTCTCAATCCGCTGCACTAATTCCCTTCATCATTTTGCACACTTCAGTCAGGTCTCCTCTTCATCTCCTTTAAAGGTTCTGCTTTTTTAATATTTCTTCCTAATTCACCCCCTATAGCCCCGGACTCAGCAGAGTTGCTCTTATCAGCATCAGAATATCTTTATTGTCATTGTAACAAATACAACAAAATTAGGTGCAGTCCCTGCTGTGTCAAAATATAAATAAATATAATTAAAAAACGATAAGAAGAAATAAGGTAGAACACTCACTTTCAACATAAGACCTTCATTGCACATGAACACTATTGCACAAGATGCTCTGGACTTTCTCTAGTGCTGTTATGTCTTTATGGAGACCCAAACTGCACACAGTTGAGATGAGGCCTAACCAGTGTGTTATAAATCCTGAGCAGAACCTCCTTGGATTTGTGCTTCACATGTCAAGGCGCTATACTGTATAACCTGATATTCTGTTAGCCTTCTTAATGGCTTCTAAACACTGTCTGCCAGTTGATAGCTTAGAGTCCACTACGACTCCTAAATCCTTCTCATGAGGTGTACTTTCAATTTCTGCTCATTTTAAAGTCACCATCTCGATCCACTGGACTAATTCACTTCATCATTTTAAACAATTCAGTCAGGTCTCCTCTTCATCTCTCTAAAGGCTCAGCTCTTTTAATCTTTCCTCATAACTCATCCCCTGTAGCCCTGAATCAGCCTAGTTGTTCTTCTCTGGACTTTCTCTTGTGTCGTTATGTCTTTTTGAAGACCAAAACTGCACACATGACTCCAGATGAGGCCTCACCAGTGTGTTATAAAGCTTGAGCAGAAACTCCTTGGATTTGTGCTTCACATGTCAAGGCGCTATACTGTATAACCTGATATTCTGTTAGCCTTCTTAACGGCTTCTAAACATTGTCTGGTAGTTGACCGTGTCGAGTCCACTACAACTCCTAAATTCATCTCATGAGGTGTACTTTCCATTTCTGCTCATTTTAAAGTCACTGTCTCGATCCACTGCACTAATTCCCTTCATAATTTTAAACACTTCAATCAGGTCTCCTCTTAATCTCCTGTAAAGACTCAGCTCTGTTAATCTTCCTTCATAACTCATCCCCTGTAGCCCTGGAATCAGCCTAGTTGCTCTTCTCTGGACATTTTCTAGTCCTTTTTGTAGCCTTTAGACCACAACTGCACACAGGACTCCAGATGAGACCTCACCAGTGTGTTATTTTGCTTCAGTAGAACCTCCTTGGCCTTGAACTCCACACATCAGGGTGCTATATAACTTGATAGTGACAAGTCCACTCCGACTCCTAAATCCTTCTCATGAGCTATACTTTCTATTTTCTGTCCTCACATTGTGTATTCAAACCTAACATTTAGACTTCCTACATGTAATAATTTAATTTATATAATAATCTCACCCCAAGTCAGAGTAACTAGTGGATATTTCAAGAGTTCTGCACAAACAGAATCATTTTAAATGGTAGTCATTACTACTTTCAGAACGGCTGCACAAGTAAGCAGTTCATGCTGTCCTTCTTCACTTAGTGTATTATCTGCCGCCTGAACCTGAATTGGATCTCTGGTTTCCTTCCTATCCACTATCCATAGATAGACATGTAGGTTCAGTGAACTGGCATTGCTGACTTGGCCTGTGTGTGTGCCCAAGTGTGTGTGTGTGTGTGTGTGTGTGTATGTAAGTGTTTGCCATGCCATGGCCTATCAGGGAATGCTCCTGCCTTGTGCCTGATGCTTGCTGGGATAGACTTCAGCTGTCCCACGACTCTGCACTGGATCAGCGGATTAGGAAAATGGATTTTGTGTGTTTTGAAAAACTGTCAAAAAGTGTGAATATTGAGACAGAAGCAGGTTTTATTTTTTTTAAATATACAGTGGAACCTTGGTTTGCGAGCATAATTCGTTTCGGAAACGTGCTTGTAATCCAAAGCAACCATATATCAAAGTGAATTTCCCCATAAGAAATAATGGAAACTCGGATAATTCGTTTCACAACCCACAAATATTTATATAAAAATGATTAATACAAAATCTTCACTCGGACTAACGGAATCCCTGCTGTCTGTCACTGGAATCTTTTTCTTTTTTTGCGACTTTAACATGGAAACCTATGCAGTGACAGTTGCTTTTGCCTGAAGAATCACTAGGACACAAAGTAAAAAGAATGCTTTATGCACTGTAACTCTTTTGGGATTCCCCTCCAACGGGACGACACGCGGAAGAGCGTCCTGAAGCAAGCACCCGTAGGCTCCCAGCGCTGTAGCAGTTCGCCGTAACTGAGAATCAGAAAAGATCGCGGTCAAGCTATAAGCGCCTGCCTGTCGATGGGTGATGCGAGGAACATTATAAATGCAAGAACACAGTATTACCTGGCCAGTGACGCTGCCTGACTGCTGTGTCTGTGTATAGGAGAGCGGTAGATCCCGCTACAATAAATAACGTGCTGTTCCTTTTTCACGCTGAATAAATCTGGTGTTGCTAAAGTACTGAGACTCGGCCTCGTGTTTTAGGGAGCATGACAGGGACTCACACGTCACACCACACACACACGTGGTCCTCATGCTATAGTAAACAGTATACGCTCATACAGATGTTTACTATATGAGTGAGGCACGCCGACTGAGAACAAGCATAGAAGAAGATTACCCACAATCCCCACGTGACGCTCAGCGGACAAAGTGTGTATGTACTACTCGCTCGTTTATCAAGTTAAAATGTATTAAAAATTTTAACTCGTCTTGCAAAACACTTGCAATCCAAGGTTTCACTGTAACTCTGAATTGATATTTATATAACTAACATATTATTTAATATATTGTTTGTTTTGTTTTTGAATGACTCTAGCATTCTTCAGGATAATGGACTTTCTTCGTGTCCAAATCTTCTAGAACAGATTCTCGAGTTACAGGAAACGCATAGCTCACCATACCTGATAGCCTTCCTTGTGGACCTCTATGAAGACATGCTGGAGAGTGGATGTGATAATCAGGAGAAGATCCTTAGCAGAGCACTTGAGGTGAGCTGTTAACCCTGAAAGTCGTCTCCTGCCGTGTGTTTTTTCTGTTTAGCAGAAAGTCGATGTCCAACTGTAACAAAGATGTAAGATTTATAATATTAACATCATGTCACAAAGATCACGAAGTCACTTAGATTAAATAAGCAGTAATGGTGGGGAAGGAGGGCAGGTAACAATTTAGTGTAGGGACAGCAAAAACGTGTCTCAGTAACAAGACGTTGACTAAGATTCTTTTCATCTTAATTACACTTGTAAACCATCAGTAAGTGGGCTTTTCATCTCTGTGCGCTGCAGCATATATTAAGAGCCTTTGATACGCGGGTCAGGTTACGTTTGATTATGAAGGATTCCCAGGTCTAATTACTGAAGTATGGACTTTTAAGAGAAATCTGTCTCTCTTGAGCCCCTTCTTGTTGTTTCAAAGTGACGTTATTTAACAAGTCCACGGTCCACAGATGAGTATCCACTTCACTGATGTGTTGTAAGTGTTACCACCTCCAAAAGAAGCCTTTTGCTTAGGCCTTGTCAGATATCTGGAAAGGGAAGGGTGATTGCCTGGATTGTGGCAACTACAGGGTGTTTCCTTTCAGGGGGCGATACCTCCCTAGTTGGAATAAGTTCTTTTGTAATTGCGGCGTTTTAAGTAACCGAAAACTATATAGATGTGATATTAAAAGGCGATACCTCTCCCATAGTGATAGGGCGGTAAAAATCACATAAGAGAAAATAACTTTCTTTACTGACGATTTACACGCTGTGAAAGGGTACAGCCCGGACACAGACAGGAGGACACGGTTGTAGCCATCACCACACGTTTATTCACAATCCTATATACAAGTCACTAAGTGCATCGCCACCAAACACCCCCCACAGTCTCTCAATGTCCCGGCTTCTTCAACAGCCGTCTCTCTTTCTCTTTCACTCTCACACTCTGGGCCTCTCCTCGCCGCCTCCTCTCCAGCCTTGTCCACCTCCTCACCCGACTCCAGCCTTGATTGTCGGGAGGCGGACTCTTTTATAGGCAGCCGAATGCCAACCACACCCAGCCACCTGTGACAACGGCATTACAGACGGGAAGCCATAGCAAGACAATACCAAGGTGGGATGTTGAGCTATACAGTCTGCCATCTTTCGTCGCTGCGCTGGAAGGCTTTTCATGACGGATGATGATATCACCCATCCGTCTGTCGGCTTCGAAGTGTAAGGGAAGAAGATTTTATGCTGACTGTTATAGAGGACAAAATAGTATGCATCTGTCTTTAGGCTGACTGTACATTCCTCCAGCTGTCTTTGTCTATCTTGTCCTATGCTTGGCCCAGCAATTCTAAATGCTGAGCCCCTTTGTACTAAATCTGGCTCAGCTATGCATGTACAAAGAAAAGAAAAACAGATAGACAGTGACATTAAACTTAATATTACAACAAACTTATTATAACACAGGGTGGGTAAGATCCTTGCTAGGATCTGTGATCACTTGCTCACCTACCAGTGATCAGAGCTATCTGGTTTTACACCTAAAAAGTCTACCATCGACCACATTCTGGCACTGAGGGGTCTCATGGAGTGCAAATGCCAATATTGGCAGAATTTCTGTGCAGCCTTTGTCAATTTTCATAAAGCGTTCGACTCAATTGATTGAGCTGCCCTGTGGGACCTCCGGAGACTTCACAGGCTCCCCTCAAGGTTGCTGGATATCATGGCTGGCCTGTACACTGGTACTGGGAGTGCTGTACAGAGTGGAGGCCCTCTGTGTTTATTTCTCAGTTGATTCTTGGTTTCTGTCAGGTTGTGTGTTGGGCAGGGTCATGGGATCCAGCGGCTGGGGGGCATCTGTTGGTGAAGAGAGATTCACTGATCTTGACTTTACAGATGATGCTGTGATCTTCATGTAGTCAATGGAGGTTCTGATCAGTGGTCTCAAGGGATTGAGTGAGGGTCTGAGTGTCTGGGCTTGTGAGGGTCCTGATAAAACCCAAAGATCCAGTGCCTTACTGCAGCCACTACACAACAAAACAGCTCAGGATCCTGGTTGGCAACACCACAGGCAGACCAGTCCCACCCTCCAGAAGTGACCATCTATCTGCCACAGCAAGTTGTTATGTGGGTTTCCCCTTGGCCTGGTCCATCCACTTAGGTCCTCAACAAATGAGGGTCCTGTGAGCTGGATCATCCTCGGGTAATCGCACCACATGGCTGCAGTGCTGTAACTGACTCTTCCTCACAATGCAGGTCATGTGCCTCATTTGGTACTCCATGAGCAACACAAAGTCAAACCAAAGGTACCCAAAGATTCTCCAGAGAGACACAGTACCAAAGGAGTGCAGTCTTCATCTCAGGTCACTAGACAGCGTCCATGTCTTTCATCCATATCGCAAGACAGGAAGCACCAGGACTCTAAAGACTAAAGATCTTCGTCCTTTTGCAGTGATATCGTGAGTACCACACAACCCCTTCCAGTGACCTCATGACCCCCCATGCTATCCCACTCCATCTACTGACTTCATAGGAAGAGTCACCAGAGACATGAATGTCATTGCCAAGGTAAGTAAACCTCTCGAAGAGGTCGATACTCTCTCCGCAGACAGACACACTGCTGATGGCTGTGCCCAAAAGGTCATTTAAGGCCTGGGCGTTGGTTTTTATCAAGACACTCAGACCCCTCACTCAGTCTCTCGAGAGCCCCGATCAGACCCTCCATTGTCTCAGCAAAGATCACAGCATCGTCAGCAAAGTCAAGAGCAGTGAATCTTTCTTCACCAGCAGACGCCCCACAGCCGCTGGACCCCATGACCCAGCCAGCATTTAACAGAATAGGAGCAGAACACACCGCTGACGAACCCCAGAATCAACTGGGAAAAACGCAGAGGTTCTGCCTCCACTTCGCACAGCACTCCCAGTACAGTGTACAGGCCGGCCATGATATCCAGCAACCTTGAGGGGATCCCGTGAAGTCTCAGTGTGTCTCCACAGCACAATGCTGCAGACACCATGTTTCCCCATTGGAATGGTATTGCACAGGTGACAAGCGGTGCCTGCTTTCCTCCAGACATGGTGCTAATCGTGGTTTCTTCAGACCAGAGAATCTTATTTCTGAGAGTCCCTTAGGCGCCTTTTTTTCAAACCCCAAGCAGGCTTTCATGTCACTTTAAACTCAGAAGAGGTTTCTGTGTGGTCCCTCTGTTGTAAAGCCCAGATCAATGGTGGAGTGTTGCAGTGAAGGTTGTCCTTTTTGAAGATTCTCCCATCTTTACACAGCTTCCCTGAAGCCCTGTCTGAGTGACCATTAGGTTCTTGGTCACCTCTCTTACCAAGCCCCTTCTCCCCTGGCTGCTCAGTTTGTACCTGTCGCCATCTCCAGGGTAAGCCACAGTTGTTACAGACTTAGTACATTTAAGCATTTTAAAGGCCACTGTGTTTTTGGGAACCTTCAGCGTTCCAGGAATTTTCTGTAGCCGAGGTGCTTCTGGGTGTTAGCCTTGCTCCAGTCCAGTCATGGTGCTCCATCCATTCCAAAACATCCTTCCATGTTATTCCGACTGAGTTTGTTTTCCATTCTGGTTCTGCAAGTTTCCTTCCCTTTACTGGGCTTCTTCTTCATCACTCTCTGTACCCTTTAGAGCCTTTTTATCACTAAAATTGAATGCTGTCTGTTTGTCATTCAGGAGACCTTTTTGGCCTTTAGTTGCCCAGGGCTTGTAGTTTGGCAAGTTGCACGCCATTTTTGAGATGCTGACACTGAAATTGATAGTCTGTGATGGAGACGCCGAGTCCCTTGGCATCATCTCCATGTGACATACAAGAACAGAGACATTCTAAGAAACAAAAGACCTTCTTATGAACTGGAGTGGCCCTCTTGTGTTCTTGATCTCCTTCTCCTCCACATGTTTTCCATTCATATCTTTAGACGCACTTATTCACGAGAGGGTCTGGATGCTCCGTTTTTCAGAGCAGGTTGATTTTTCAGCACTGGATTTTCTCTGCACATCTTTGCTGGCCTCGTGTTATCTTGTTGTCCTTACTGGCTACCCGTCTGCTTTTGGTACATTCACCTTCAGCCCATTTTCTAAATGTTATCTGCATCACTGTGTAGCGACTTCCTCTTAAGTTGGATGAGGAGCCCGGCACACACACAAATCTTCTACTCTTAGGAAAAATAATTCTATTAGGAACGGAACCAGACGTAACCTTAGCCCCAATTTGATGTCCTCAGCTGGAGTTGTCTGTTATGAATTTATAAAAGGAAATAGCCACCCCAACAATTATTTAAACAAACAAAAAGAATATAATTATAAATCAATCAAACAAACAATAAACACCCTTTAACCAATTCTTATCAAATCTGTAGCAACTACACAAACACTAATTAATATGCCACCCCCTTAAACACTTCTATAATATACTCCCCAGAAAACGGCGAAACAGAAAAGAAAGAAAGCAAGCAAGGAAAAGAAATGGAAATATACTCTATTTACAGACCACACAAATATATTCACAGTACATACCCCTTTATATACATCTACAGTGCATCCGGAAAGTATTCACAGCTCTTCATCACTTTGTCCACATTTTATTATGTTACAGCCTTAGTCCAAAATGGATTCAATTCATTTTTTTCCTCAGAATTCTACACACAACACCCCATAATGACAACGTGAAAAAAGTTTACTTGATGTTTTTGCAAATTTATTAAAAATAACAAAACTGAGAAATCCCATGTCCATAAGTATTCACAGCCTCTGCTCAATACTTTGTCGATGCACCTTTGGCAGCAATTCCAGCCTCAAGTCTTGTTGAATATGATGCCACAAGCTTGGCACACCTATCCTTGGCCAGTGTCACCCATTCCTCTTTGCAGCACCTCTCAAGCTCCATCAGGTTGGATGGGAAGCGGCGGTGCACAGCCATTTTAAGATCTCTCCAGAGATGTTCAATGGGATTCAAGTCTGGGCTCTGGCTGGGCCACTCAAGGACATTCACAGAGTTGTCCTGAAGCCACTCCTTTGATATCTTGGCTGTGTGCTTAGGGTCGTTGTCCTGCTGAAAGATGAACCGTCGCCCCAGTCTGAGGTCAAGAGCGCTCTGGAGCAGGTTTTCATCCAGGATGTCTCTGTACATTGCTGCAGTCATCTTTCCCTTTATCCTGACTAGTCTCCCAGTTCCCCACAGCATGATTCTGCCACCACCATGCTTCACTGTAGGGATGGTATTGGCCTAGTGATGAGCGGTGCCTGGTTTCCTCCAAACGTGACGCCTGGCATTCACACTAAAGAGTTCAATCTTTGTCTCCTCAGACCAGAGAATTTTCTTTCTCATGGTCTGAGAGTCCTTCAGGTGCCTCTTGGCAAACTCCAGGCGGGCTGCCATGTGCCTTTTACTAAGGAGTGGCTTCCATCTGGCCACTCTACCATACAGGCCTGATTGGTGGATTGCTGCAGAGATGGTTGTCCTTCTGGAAGGTTCTCCTCTCTCCACAGAGGACCTCTGGAGCTCTGACAGAGTGACCATCGGGTTCTTGGTCACCTCCCCGACTAAGGCCCTTCTCCCCCAATTGCTCAGTTTAGATGGCCGGCCAGCTCTAAGAAGAGTCCTGGTGGTTTCGAACTTCTTCCACTTACGGATGATGGAGGCCACTGTGCTCTTTGGGACCTTCAAAGCCGCAGAAATTTTTCTGTAACCTTCCCCAGGTTTGTGCCTTGAGACAATCCTGTCTCGGAGGTCTACAGACAATTCCTTTGACTTCATGCTTGGTTTGTGCTCTGACATGAACTGTCAACTGTGGGACCTTCTATAGACAGGTGTGTGCCTTTCCAAATCATGTCCAGTCAACTGAATTTACCACAGGTGGACTCCAATGAAGCTGCAGAAACATCTCAAGGATGATCAGGGGAAACAGGAGGCACCTGAGCTCAATTTGGAGCTTCATGGCAAAGGCTGTGAATACTTATGTACATGTGATTTCTCAATTGTTTTATTTTTAATAAATTTGCAAAAACCTCAAGTAAACTTTTTTTACGTTGTCATTATGGGGTGTTGTGTGTAGAATTCTGAGGAAAAAAATGAATTTAATCCATTTTGGAATAAGGCTGTAACATAACAAAATATGGAAAAAGTGATGCACTGTATGTACAAATATAAATTAGACACACACACATACTCCCCACATGTTCCCCAGTCCCTTTTATATTAACTTTGTTGTAAGTCTATATTCCACACAGCCTGGGAAGTCTGCGATAAATCCAGCGATCAAGTCAGATATGTCCCGCTGACTCGTATACTGTATCTATATGTAAAAGAAGCGATCTCACCGGCCTGGCGACGATTCTTTTGTTGAAAGTTAAAGTCCGTCTCACCCAGGTGTCTTGGTGTTAGTGTCCATCCATGGCTGACGCCCGCATCACAAATGCAAAGTAAAGCCGTGCGGTCCAGAAATCCTCTCAGATTAGCCAGCACTCCTTTTCCGTGCACCCAACCGTTATTATTACGGAGCCTTATTTGCTTCTTTCCTAATCACCTTCCCAGGTCCTTCTTTAAACAATCTTTCTTCTCTCTTTTAAAATACACGCCTCCTAGCCTTTTAAAGTCGGCTTCCCTTATGTCACATCTAAGCGCGTTTTGGCAAGGACCCACAGGCGAGGTTTGGCCCCCTGCTCCCCTTAAAGAGATAATACTTAAGGCAATATTCCCTTAGACAAACTCTAAAGGGAGCAAACAGCAGAAACAGTTAAAAGCAAACAAAAAATATGTGACAAGCGTTATAACTGTCCCCGACACTCAAGGGCATTGCCCTACAGCCACACAGAATGGTAGCCATGAAAAGTTTAACCGTTTCATAGCAACATGAGAAATTTGACAAATGGTCCATCAAGCCCATTTGTTTGGCTAATAGCTAAACTGTCCCAATAACTCATCCAGATTTTCTTAAAGGTTGTCGAGAAAAGCCAAGCAAAATGACACCTTTTACTGGCTTTTCTCTACATTCATAATGGCTAACACGGTACAACACCCTAGTATTAAAGGTTGTCAAGATTCTGCTTCAATTTTCAGTTCACATGGACCTCGTAGTGGAAAATGAGGCAGACAATTGCATTTGAAACTGATTATTCGTCATTTTACTGCCATGCTGTTCAATCATCTGCTTGTTTTAGGTGTCTTTAGAAATGCATCTTATGATAGAAAGATTAAACTCTGTGCTGTCAGTTAGATGCAGAAAGTAGACAAGAGCACAAGGAGATAAGATAGATAGATAGACAGATACTTTATTAATCCCAAGGGGAAATTCACAAATTCACAGGCGCAAGGTGAAGAGAGAAATGGCGTAGGCAAAAGAAAAGGCGTATGAGAGGTTGGACACTAAGGAGGGAGATGAGGACCGGTGGGCTACAGAGGGGCCAAGCTGGGAAAGATGTGCAGCAGGTTAGGGTGATAAAGGATAAAGATGGAAATGTACTCACAAGCGAGGACAGTATGTTGAGCAGTTAATGGAATCTTGGAAAGTGAGAGGATGCCTGAGGAGTTGAGAAGAAGTGTACTGGTGGGCCGATATATTTAAGAATAAGGGGGATGTGCAGGGCTGCAGCAACTAAAGGGGAATAAAATTGATGAGCCACAGCATGAAGTTATGGGAAAGAGTAGTGGAAGCTCAGTTAAGAAGGGAGGTGATGATTAGTGAGCAGCAGGATGGTTTCATGCCAAGAAAGAGCACCACAGATGTGATGGTTGCTCTGAGGATGTAGATGGAGAAGTTTAGAGAAGGCCAGAAGGAGTTGCATTGTGTCTTTGTGGACCTGAAGAAAGCAGATGACAGGGTGACTGAGAGGAGCTGTGGTATTGTATGAGGAAGTCGGGAGTGGCAGAGAAGTACGTAAGAGTTGTAAAGGATATGTACAAGGGAAGTGTGACAGTGGTGAGGTCTGCGGTAGGAGTGACGGACGTGGGATAACATAAGGGATCGTCTCTGAGCCCTTTCTTATTTGTAATGGTGATGGACAGGTTGACAGACGAGATTAGACAGGAGTCCCTGTGGACTGTGATGTTTGCTGATGACATTGTGATCTTTAGTGAAAGTAGGGAGACACTGGAAAGGTGGAGATCTGCTCTGGAGAGGAGAGGAATGAAGGTCAGTAGGACCACCAAGACAGAATACATGTGTGTAAATGAGAGGGAGATCAGTGGAATAGTGAGGATGAGGGGAGTAGAGTTGGCGAAGATGGATTATTAATCCCCTTGGGATTAATAAAGTGTCTGTCTGTCTGTCTGTCTGTCTGTCTGTCTGTCTGTCTGTCTGTCTGTCTATCTATCTATCTATCTATCTATCTATCTATCGAGGAGTTTAAATACTTGGGAGTAATGGGGATTGTGGAAGAGAAGTGAAGACGAGAGTGCAGGCAGGGTGGAATGGGTGGAGAAGAGTGTCAGGAGTGATTTGTGACAAACGGGTATCAGCAAGAGTGAAAGAGAAGGTCTACAGGATGTTAGTGAGACCAGCTAGATCATATGGGCTGGAGACGGTGGCACAGGAGATAGAGCTGGAGGTGGCTGAGTTAAAGATGCTAAGATTTGCATTTGGTGTGATGAGGATGGACAGGATTAGAAATGAGGACATTAGAGGGTCAGCTCAAGTTGGATGGTTGGGAGACAAAGTCAGAGAGTTAAGACTGCGTTGGTTTCGACATGTGAAGAAGAGAGATGAGGGGTATAATGAGAGAAGGGTGCTAAGGGTAGAGCTGCCAGGCAAGAGGAGAAGCAGAAGGCCTAAGAGACGGTGTATGGATGTGGTGATAGAGGACATGCAGGTCATGGGGGTGACAGAGCAAGATGAGGAGGACAGGAAGAAATGGAGGGGGATGATCCACTGTGGCGACCCCTAATGGGAGCAGCTGAAAGAAGAAGACTGTCTCTCAAACCCTGAGTGTCTTCCTTATGAACACAATTCCTTCTTTTCTACAGCTATGTGAACTTTTGGCAAAAGAAAAGGACACCATAAGGAAGGAGTACTGGAAGTACATCGGGACGTCCCTTAAGAACAAGTACGGCAGCATAGAAGAGTCCACAGTACCAGCTGGGGAGCAGCAATCATGAGAGAAAGGAAGAGAAGTTTTAGATTTCAATTTTTTTTTTTTACAGCTAACAAGCAGCCCCGTCATTTCAGTTTAATGATGTGTAACGGCACTGAAATGAAGTATTTAACAAACTGGATTAATATTTTTTTATATATATTTTTTCTCTCCTAGAGAAGGCATTGAATGGATGTGTAAGGTCACTTGGGCATCTCAGTATATTTAAAATAGATTTATGAATTCAGTTTAACTATGGCACAGGGTAACAGCGCTAATTTAATCATTAGGTTTGGGTTTAAATGAAATGAACTGCCAAAATAATAAATATGTGATAAAGAGTTTATTTAAAAAAACAAACATTTGCAGCTTTCAGTTTTTGTCGTAATGGCATCATCTATCAAATTTCATACAATAAACAAAAATATAATTTTATAAAAAAAAAAAAAAAACAAACTAAAGAGTGAGTTGAATACCGTATATACTCGCATACAAGTTGGGTCTTGAAACCCGAAAAATCAATCATAAAATCAGACCCCGACTTATACGCCCGTATTTATTTATTTTTACATCTTCTTGCCTCCTCCACTCTCACATCAGTTTTTCAGACACATCAAGTTTTGTTGCAGCAGTGCAGTTACCAGTTTCTTTCGCCACTTCAATGACTTTTAATTTAAAACCAGCTTCATATTTTCTTCTGATCGAACGCTCCATCATAGATAAGGAATGCTGTTACCATAAAGGTGTATGAGGGTGAAACACAGAACAGTGCAAACGTCATTTCGGAATAGTTTGGGTATTACCGTTGTGGCAAATAGGGGCACTCTCATCCCCTTGAACCCTTGGACGACACGTCAGACACCTGATACAAGTCCAATATTTTATTTATTTTATAATAATTATGTGCACCAAGCACCTCCAATCCACAACACTCCAATAATAAATCAATAATCCAATACAATACCAACTCCTCCACTCCTCCCAGCAGCTCTGTCGCACTCCCTCCCAACTCCGGCTCACTGCTGGGATCTCCCACAATCCTTTTATAGTCCATGACCCGGAAGTGCTTCTGATCCTTCAGTCCATGTGATTACCCAGCACTTCCGGATCAGGTGAAAACTCCTTTTCTTCATCCCGGAAGTACGTCATTTCTTCTGTCGCTGTGACTAAGACATACTTCCGGGTTATAGGGCAGGTAGTAGTCCCCGGGCCTCCCTGTAGCGACCCCTGGCGGTCCCCATGGTATCCAGCAGGACTGTGAAGGGAAACTCCAAGGTCCATGATGCCCTGCTGGAACCCGGGGCATCTCCAAGTCGCAGGGAGGGCTCCACCTGGCAGCTTGGGGGTATTGGCCGGGATAAGCTGCTGGCCATAGTCCACACCGTGTGGACACGTAGGCACAATAGAGAGAGGTTAGGAGGACGTGCTGATACAGCGCATTGCCGCACCCACATAGAAAAAAAGGCCGTGTGCTCCATGGTTCATCTCTCAGGTGGGCATTAGCATATCGTAATCTCTTGGACAAATAGCGGGAGTTTTCCACATTCAACTTGTACGACCAACATTATAAAATACCGGAAATTATATGGTAAAATCAAGTCCCGACTTATACGCAGGAGAACTTAAACATGAGTATATACGGTATTTAAGTAAGTAAAAAGAGAACAAACATCTGAACAAATCCAGGCCCAAGAAGAGGAGCAAAAAGAGCCACAAAACCAGAAAAAGAGGAGAATCAACAGAGCCCACCTACGTGCTGACCTTTTCTTTGTTTGTTTCCTCTGCTTTTGACTGCCAACACCCACCCAGTCTCTAGTGGGTGCCATCTAGGGGCTCGGAGGGGCAGATGGCTTTGAGCCACCAGTCACCAAACTAATACCAGATTTATGATGTAGTGTGTAGGAAAACCCCCAAAGCAAGTCTAAACCCCTCATGAAAAGGGGAAGGATTACACACAAAAACGAAATAAAAGAAAAATTCAAAGCAGATACGGCCTCACCTCAGGCGGTCAGGCAGCTAGACCACAACTACTACCTGTGGGCTTTGGCCTACACAGACCCAAAACTGGGCAACTGGTTTAAACAGTTCAAAATATAACTCAAATGTTGAAAAATATAGAAAAAAAACTTAAAAGAAAGGATTACCACAAACCCCTGGCTTGAATAAATGACTGCAAGCAGAGTTTCCTTACAAATAGAGAATTTACCGTATGTAGTCGCGTATAAGTCGGGTCTTGAAACCCAAAAAATCAATCATAAAATCAGACCCCGACTTATACGCCCGACACTTAAATGTTTTTTTTTTTTTTACATCTTCTTGTCTCCTCCAGTCTCGTATCAGTTTCTCAGACACATCGAATTTTGTTGCAGCAGTGCAGTTACCAATTTCTTTCGCCACTTCAATGACTTTTAATTTTAAACCAGCTTCATATTTTCTTTTGATTGAACGCTCCAATCGTAGATAAGGGATGCTCTTACGATAAAGGTGTATGAGGGTGTGACATACAAAAAACACAAAACGGCACAAATGTTGCTTCACAATAGTTCAGGTATTAATGTGTGGTCACGTAGGCACAATACATAGAAAGAAAAGGGCGGTGTGCTCCATGGTTACTCTCTCAGGTGGGCATTAGCTTATTGTAATCCCTTGGACCAATAGCGTGAGTTTTCCACATTCAACTTATATGACCGACATTATAAAATACCAGAAATTATACGGTAATATCAAGTCCCGACTTATCCACGGGAGAACTTATCCACGAGTATATACGGTAGTTAAATGTATATGGACGCATATGCACAATGTCTCTATGAACTAACACATGTCTGCCCCACACTGGATTTTCATTTTAAGCTTTGCCATTGCACCATGTATTCTACAATACGAGATCCTTTCATAGTAATAAACAATTCATTTTATAAATCAGTCACATAACTCGATCTGTGCTGCCCACCTGAGCCAGCCTGAAGTTGATGTAATCCACATAGACCTTAGTGTTAATCTTTGCAGTGTGCCATACAATACATACGGCTCTTGTCAATGGACAAATGAGCAGAGGAGTCCCTTAGGGAAAAGTTGGGGGACCCACCGGATCACCCTTTTTAATGCCAAAGTCCAAAAAAAAAAAAAGGGAACTAAAATAGAAAGGTGGCACATGAACTGCCTGGGTAGCCCACTCAACGTCACAGTCTTTAGTGTTCTATCAGGGACGCCCGACGTGCAGGAGCTCAGCTTCTCAACCGGTGCCTTTCTTTCCCTGGTGTTGGTATTTATAAGACTTGACAAAAAGAGGCGGAGTTTCCAGGAATATTGTTGGCAGAGCTCAGTTGCCCTCATTGGGCGTTTTCAAGGCGCTGCGGAAGGGAAAAAGAGAAGATAAAAGCCAGTGACAGCACCCCCTCTCAGCCTGGAGTGGCACTGCAAACCTCTGGACAATCTGATGGGTGATCCTCAGTGTGTGACATTCTGTTATATGCCTTTTTGGTATGGGATTTGTAAAAGCAGTGTTATTATTTGCGGGACACCATCTGTTGGAATGACAAATGCAATGCATTTTATTACTTAAAATGTGTGTGATGTGCCATCTTTTGGAATGACTGAGACATAGCAACTGGATGGACACACAGACACTTAGCCTTTTGTCAAGGTGGATTAATCAACAATATAATTGATGTATACACATTTACATATATGTGAAAATAATGCAAACATTTTTAAATTATATACAAGGGGTGGGCAAAAGTGGGTTTGCAGTTGTTCATATGGAAAAAGACATGCAGGTTATGATTATTACAATAGCTGTATTAACTCAATAGCTTCAAGGAAAAAACACAAATAAGAAGGCAAATAAATAATACAATAATTAATAAATATAATTCAAGAATAAACTCTGTGTTTCCCATACTCACGACTGTAAGCCAACTTGTGCCCACCTCTGTATTTGTGATACAATCAGTGGGGGCTAACCCATAAAACACCCCCTGATTTCCTATATAAGAATCAATTCACTTAAATGGATACTTTGAGAGAATCGACTCAGTGAAGTGAATCAAATCCCCCAGCACTAATTAACAGTCCCCTTGGTCACCAGTTCAGGTGTTGATGCTGACCACTATGACCGTGGTGGCCATTAGCCTTCCAGGGCTCACTTTACAAATGTTAGAATGTGCTTCTGTTGTGTCTTTGTGAGTTGCAAGTCACTTTGGATAGAACCGTTGTAAGTGTTGGTGTGGATGGATGGACAGGCATCCCATGCCTGGCCGGGTTGGTTGTTGGTACCTTGGTACCAGTTGAAAGACCACAATGGAGGGACAGAGGGAGGCTGATTTAGGGTGACAGGGTGACGGCCTCCCTCTGGTGGAACTCCTGTATGTAACCCTTCTGGGCATATTGGGAGCTGTAGTCCTGAGAGGCAGCCCTGTTGGTATAATTAGGTGCCACCAGGGGGCGCTGCAGGGGAACACTGGTCCTACTTTGGGGAAATTCTGCCTGGAAGTGCTTCTGATGTGCAGTGTTTTGACCCCGGACTTACTGCCGGGTCTGCCATAAAAGACTCGGGGAAATAGCAGATGGCACTCATGGAGGAATGGTGGAGAAAGATGGAAGGTGGCTAAATTGTGTGTTATGTGCTGTACTGGACTGATTGAAGCCTGTTATTATATATTGAACTACTCTTTATTTCACCTGAAGTTGTATCTGGTTGAAATGTTAGAACATTAAACACAATCTGGACAAGAACAGGCCAGCTTGCTAGTCCTCTCCACTTATTTCTTCCAAGAAAACATGAAGTCCAGTTTTGAAAGTCCCTAAAGTCTTACTGTCCACCACACTACTTGGTCGCTTATTCCAAGTGTCTGTTGTTCTTTGTGTAAAGAAAAATTTCCTAATGTTTGTGTGAAATTTCCCCTTCACAAGTTTCCAGCTGTGTCCCCGTGTTCTTGATGAACTCATTTTAAAATAACAGTCTTGACCCACTGGACTAATTCCCTTCATCATTTGAGACACTTCACTCAGGTCACCTCTTCATCTTTTTTTATATAAACTGTAAAAGCTCAGCTCTTTTAATCTTTCCTCATAACTCATCCCCTGTAGCCCCTGAATCAGCCCGGTTGCTCTTCTCTGAACCTTCTCTAGTGCTGCTATGTCCTTTTTGTAGCCTGGAGACCAAAACTGCACTCAGTACTCCAGACATCAAGGCGCTATATAACCTGACATTCTGTTAGCCTTCCTAATGGCTTCTGAACACTGTCTGGAAGTCAATAGCTTAGAGTCCACTGTGACTCCTAAGTCCTTCTCATGAGGCGTACTTTCAATTTCTTCTCATTTTAAAGTCACCGTCTCGATCCACTGCACTAATTCCCTTCATCATTTTAAGCACTTCAGTCAGGTCTCCTCTAAATCTCTGTGAAGGCTCATCTCTTTTCATTTTTCCTCCTAACTCATCCCCTGAAGCCCTGAATTAGCCTAGTCGCTCTTCTCTGGACCTTTTCTAGTGCTGTTATGTCCTTTTTGTAGCCTGGAGACCAAAACTGCACACAGGACTCTAGATGAGGCCTCACCAGTGTGTTATAAAGCCTGAGCAGAACCTCCTGTGACTTGTACTTGTACTACATCAAGGCGCTATATAACCTGACATTATGTTAGCCTTCTTAATGGCTTCTGTCGGGAAGTCAATACCTTAGAGTCCACTACGACTCCTAAATCCATCTCATGAGGTGGACTCTCGATTTTCCGACCGCCCATTGTGTATTCAGACCTCACATTTTTACTTCCTATGTGTAATTCTTTACATTTACTGACATTAAACAATAGGCCATAATGGTGTCTGGTGTTTGGGGCTCGGGTGACCACACTGACAACTACCAGTCCAATGTACAGAACTGGCCCCCAGGTCTTCCTAAACTCAGGGTTTGGTCGCAGACATGTCTGTGATAGGTCGCCCCAGAGCGAACTGGGTGCCGAGTGATCTACCGCCATCTTTTTAGTGTTGCATATTTTGCGCCAGTATGTTAAATGACACATCCCTTCCTTTCTTTGGCATGAAAATATATATTAAAAAAATCCTCACGTCACAACCTGTCAAACAAACAGCTGAGATGACTGCCAAAGAAAATCACAAATCAGAAAGAGGGTGACAGAAGGGGAATGACAGCCCAGCTTGTGAGTGGATGGGACTGATGAATTGAAATGTCAAAATGAAAATAACGGGTGTGGCACAAGAATGTGATGATTTGCGGGGAGGTATGAAGAGCGAGTTAATAAGGTGGGGGTATATGTATATATATATATATATATATATATATATATATATATATATATATATATATATATATATATTCATTGCATTCGTAGTCTGAGTCCCGACCTGATTGTATGGGTGGTTACCTACCAGGTAACGCATGTGGTTGGTCTGCCATTTGGCAAACATCCGCCATGGTGCCCTCTTCAGTTGCGAGAAGCAGATCATGGAATGTTGCAACATTTACTGTCAAATAATGCAAAGAGTATGCAACACGTGTTTCGCCCTCATTTGGGCTCATCAGGTGTACACACTCACTGCTCCCCTCTTAGGGATCGAACCTCGGACATCAGCGTCAGAGACGAAGCCCCTTTACGCTGCGCCACGGCGTGTGGTTCGTTTATTTGACAGCCTGTAGATCGGACTAATCAGGTTTGGACTTAGCCTATGAATGCAATGAATAATTACTCTTGATACATATCGAATGTATATATGTATGTATATATATACTCACAGGTGGCGCAGTGGTAGTGCTGCTGCTTTGGAGTTAAGGAGATTGTGGGTTCACTTCCTGCGTCCTCCCTGTGTGGAGAGCGCTTTGAGTAGTGAGAAAAGCGCTATATAAATGTAAAGAATTATTATTATTATAAACGTGAAAAACTGGCTGTGCACAAATGTGGGTCCCCTTGTCATTGTGCTGATTTGAATGCCTGTCACTGCTCAATGCTGATTGGTTGATGAGCTCGTTACGCCTTGAACTTCACAGACAGGTGTGTCCATCATGAGATATAAAGGTATTTAAGGTGGTCAATTACAAGTTGTGCTTCCGTCCCTTTGACTCTCCTCTGAAGAGTGACAGCATGGGATCCTCAAAGCAACTCTCCAAAGATCTGAAAACAAAGATTGTTGAGTCTCCTGGTTTATGTGAAGGCTACAAAAAGCCATCTCAGAGGTTTAAACTGTCAGTTTCTGTAACTGTAAGGAATGGAATCAGGAAATGGAAGGCCACAGGCACAGTTGCTGTTAAACCCAGCAGGTCTGGCAGGCCAAGAAAAATACAGGAGCGGCATATGAACAGGATTGTGAGAATGGTGACAGACAACCCACAGATCACCTCCAAAGACCTGCAAGAACATCTGGCTACAGATGGTGTATCTGTACATCATTCTACAATTCAAACATCTGTATGGCAGGGTGATGAGAAAGAAGCCCTTCCTGCACTCACACCACAGACAGAGTCGCTTGTTGTACGCCAATGCTCATTTAGACAAGCCAGATTCATTTTGGAACAAAGTGCTTTGGACTGATGAGACACAAATGGAGTTATCTGGTCCTAACATAAAGCACTTTGCATGGTGGAAGAAGAACACCGCATTCCAAGAAAAACACCTGCTACCTCCTGTCAAATTTGGTGGAGGTTCCATCATGCTGTGGGTCTGTGTGGCTAGTTCAGGGACTGGGGTCCTTGTTAAAGTTGAGGGTCAGATGAATTCAACCCAATATCGACAAATTCTTCAGGATAATGTTCAAGCATCAGTCACAAAATTGAAGTTACGCAGGGGTTGGATATTCCAACAAGACAATGACCCAAAACACAGTTGGAAATCTACAAAGGCATTCATGCAGAGGGAGAAGTACAATGTTCTGGAATGGCCATCACAGTCCACTGACTTGAATATCATCGACAATCTATGGGATGATTTGAAGCAGGCTGTCCATTAAATTGAACTGAACTGGAGAGATTTTGTATGAAGAATGGTCAGAAATACCTCCATCCAGAATCAGACACTCATCAGAGGCTATAGGAGGACAGCGTCTAGAGGCCAAAAGGAGGCTCAACTAAGTACTGATGTCATATCTCTGTTGGGGGGCCCACATTTATACAGCTGTCTAATTTTGTTATGATGCATATTGCATATTTTCTGTTAATCCAATAAACTTAATGTCACTGCTGAAATCCTACTGTGTCCATAAGGCACGTCAGATATGAAAAGGAAGTTCAGCCAATGAGAAACAAAAATCCAAAGAATTAAGAGGGGGTCCCAAACTTTTTCATATGACTATGTATGTATGTACTGTATATATTTATAATGTGTGTTTGTGTGTGTATAGTGCTATGCCAGTGCTGTATACTGAAAAGCAGTTTGATTGGCCGTCATGACGTTCATTGAATCTAATCCTGTAACAGAAGGTCAAACAAGATTTTGCGTGACGGTTAACAAGCTTCAGTGCGTAAGAATTTCTTTTCTGTGGTTTGATGAATTTCATTGTGCTGATATTGAGAAGGCCATGTTTGGACCACTGAGAACTGAAAGCACATCAGAAAATAACAAAAGGTTGAGACAAACTGTGGACGTTCAGCACAATACTCGTGGGAGGCATTAAACATCTCGCATTGGACTGTTTGCTGATTTATTCATCAAGATTTAACCTACAAACAGTGCATGCATTTTTTGAATAATTTAGGTACTTTTTAGTAATTTTACTGACTTGTTAAAATAAAACTGGGATATTTTGAAGTGCTTGCAAATTATTTTTTGAGAAATATATTGACTAGTATAGTGAAACGCTCGTTTTATTAGAACTTTTATTTGTGATCGATTATTTATTAAACAACCGTATGCAGATACAACTGTTTACATGATTTATAAAAAAAGGTTATATACAGTGATCCCTCGCTATATCGCGCTTTGCCTTTCACGGCTTCACTCTATCGCGGATTTTATATGTAAGCATATTTAAATATATATCGCAGATTTTTTGCTGGTTCGCGGATTTCTGAGAACAATGGGTCTTTTAATTTCTGGTACATGCTTCCTCAGTTGGTTTGCCCAGTTGATTTCATACAAGGGACGCTATTGGCAGATGGCTGAGAAGCTACCCAACTTACTTTTGTTTCTCTCTCTCTCTCTCTCTTGCGCTGACTTTCTCTGATCCTGACGTAGGGGGTGTGAGCAGGGGGGGCTGTTCGCACACCTAGACGCTACAGACGCTCGTCTAAAAATGCTGAAAGATTATCTTCACGTTGCTACCTTCTGTGTGCAGCTGCTTCCTGAAGCACAGTGCTTCGCATACTTAAAAGCTCAAAGGGCACGTATTGATTTTTGACTTTGTTTTTCTCTGTCTCTCTCTCTCTCTCTTTCTGTGCTCCTGACGGAGGGGGTGTGAGCTGCCGCCTTCAACAGCTTTGTACCGGCGGTGCTTCGCATACTTTAAAGCCAAACAGCCCTATTGATTTGTTTGCTTTTCTCTATCTATGTGACATTCTGTGCTCCTGACGCGCACTCCTTTTGAAGAGGAAGATATGTTTGCATTCTTTTAATTGTGAGACAGAACTGTCATCTCTGTCTTGTCATGGAGCACAGTTTAAACTTTTGAAAAAGAGACAAATGTTTGTTTGCAGTGTTTGAATAACGTTCCTGTCTCTCTACAACCTCCTGTGTTTCTGCACAAATCTGTGACCCAAGCATGACAATATAAAAATAACCATATAAACATATGGTTTCTACTTCGTGGATTTTCTTATTTCGCGGGTGGCTCTGGAACGCAACCCCCGCGATGGAGGACGGATTACTGTAATGAAATTAACCTAGCGCTCTTTGCGCCCACTCCTAAAACGGACTTAAGAGTACAATGACAAGTCTGTTTCAATTGCGTTGTGCTTCTACGAACTTTTATTAACCGAATATGTCTTACATCCATTCCTCTTTGTTCGCATGTTCAGAGTTTCAAGCCTTTACATCCATCTTTCTTTCTCGTTACCTTTCTTTGTTGGATGTTCCACTTCTGTTATGGATAGCAGACGACGTGACGCACAGATGGACGCTGCAGGGTCTACTACGTCCAGTTGCCTTTGTTCATCGGAAATCCCCGCCCTTTTGTGGACACGAGGCAACATTACACCCGTTAATGGACGTATTTTATTGCTTTATATATGTAGAGAGAAGAGATATTAATCATGGAGCTCGTTTGAAAAATGTTATTAAAAATATTTAAGATCAGGAATGTAAACTGCACTGATTATTACTGTTATTTTATTACTAATTTATTCCTTATCTGGCGCCTTAATCAGGTGGCAAAATTAAGTGACCTTTCATAGTTGTCTTTCAAAAATGATTTTTATTCATCTATTTCAGTCAGCTTTACTAAAGCTTACATTAATCATTTATAATGGCAGTGACATAGTGTACCACAAGAATCCCTATTTTGAATGATAATCGGTGTTTTTATTACCAATAAGTTTCTTTTCCATTTTTCTCTTTTGGTGATATTCATGTGAGAGAGATGCTGGAAAGGAATCAAAAACGTTTACGGTTATTTATTATCAGGCCTTTATTACTTGTCCGCGTATGGCTTCGCTCTCGTTATCATAATAATTCGCCTGTTGGGTCCCTCCAATTTCCTTATTCGGGTCCTCAGGTTATATCTACGTAGTTTAAGAACCCTTGTATTAATGCCGTAATTGGGTTGCTATCCCAGCTCGAGCCATTAGATGGGGCTGCTGCTGTACATTTAAGTGCTATTTGTTTTATCGGCTGTTAATGCGAGCCTTTCAGAAATCACAGACTGGCAAAAGAAAAGACCTTCGCGTGGGGTTAGAAAATGAAAACCTGTAGGCCAGTCTAAAAGGCCAGAAGGGAGAAATAGACTGGGAAACAAAATCTGAAAGCTATTATAAATATGGCGCAGTGGGTAGCGCTGCTGCCTCGCAGTTGGGAGACCTGGGGACCTGGGTTCGATTCCCGGGTCCTCCCTGCGTGGAGTTTGCATGTTCTCCCCCGTGTCTGCGTGGGTTTCCTCCGGGCGCTCCGGTTTCCTCCCACAGTCCAAAGACATGCAGGTTAGGTGGATTGGCGATTCTAAATTGGCCCTAGTGTGTGCTTGGTGTGTGGGTGTGTTTGTGTGTGTCCTGCGGTGGGTTGGCACCCTGCCCAGGATTGTTTCCTGCCTTGTGCCCTGTGTTGGCTGGGATTGGCTCCAGCAGACCCCCGTGACCCTGTGTTCGGATTCAGCGGGTTGGAAAATGGATGGATGGACGGATATTATAAATATGAAGAAATAACCGTTGCTGTAGTTTTGAAATGTGAAAGAGTGGCAGGTGGAGAAGCCAAGTTGGTCATTCTGCGCTGAAATAATAATTCTTTAAATTTATTTAGTGCTCTACTACGGAAAACCTCTCGTCGCAGCATTTCAGGGGTGGCTTAGCTCCGTTCATGCAGCTCAGAAGCACCGGTATGGGAGGCGGACGTGGAGAATGAACTGCCAGCCTTGGGGTGGTCTTCCTTTCTAGAGAAAATCCTCCAGTCTTTGGCTGAACAAAGCAGGTACGTTTTGATTCACACACAACAAGAGTGTCAAACTCAGTTTTACTGATGGTCAAAAATGACACTTTATACAGAAAAACCAGCGCAGCCTGGAATATGCCAACAAACAACTGCCACGCTTTCTTCACAAATAAACGTAAGTGCCTCTCTGCTCATCACAATCAAATATTCTAGTAACTGCCTTCCCTCTTTATCATCTTTTCTATTCTTGGACACTGCCGCGGATTAGGAAAGCTAAGACATGGCGTCGGGCCACAAAGTCAGGAGAGAGAGCAGCGGTCTGGACAAGCGAGACTATGCAGCTGAAGTGAAGAACATCGGCGCACGCAGGCAGCGACGCGTGTCACAATTGGATGGCACCTGACTACGTCACACAAATTCGATGACGTCAGCATGGCGGGACATTCACGTGCGTTGAGTTACTTCATCCGAGAGTCCGTTCTTACATTTAACTTTGTTACATTTGTAACAGCGAGTCGTGCTCAAAATTAATAGCAACGATAGAATACATATCCGTGTGGCAGTAGATGACTTTAAATTTGCGCTTTACAAAGGAGTTCAAAACGGACCATAAAGAGGCATGTGGTGGCTTTCATACACAATAGACTGCAATGCAAGTGACGTGAAATGTGTGTGTGTGTTATTGGGGGGGGGGGGGGGGGGGGGGGGGAGGGGGGGGGGGGGGTCTCACACAAAATGGTGTTCTATTTTTTGATTATAACATTTTAAAGTATACCTAATAAAGTCGTATCTAATAAGTAGCAACTGATAAATATCATGAGGGTTCTCATGGAGCGCAAACGCGAATATCGGCAGAGTTTCTTTGCAGCCTTTTGTCGATTTTCGTAAAGCGTTCGACTCAGTTGATCGAGCTGCCCTGTGGGACATCCTGAGGGTTCGCGGGATCCCCCCAAAGTTGCTGGATATCATGGCCGGCCTGTACACCGGTACTGGGAGTGCTGTGCAGAGTAGAGGCAGGTCCTCTGCGTTTTTCCCCATTGATTCCGGGGGTCCGTCGGCGGTGTGTTTTTTGCTCCTACTCTGTTCAATTATTGTATGGACTGGGTGTCGACCAGGGTCGTGGGGTCCAGTGGCTGGGGGCATCTGTTGGTGAAGAAAGATTCACGGGTCTTGACTTTGCTGACGATGCTGTGATCTTCGCGGAGTCAATGGAGGCTCTGATCGGGGTCTCGAGAGACTGAGTGAGGGGTCTGAGTGTCTGGGCTTGTGAGGGTCCTGATAAAAACCAAAGAGCCAGGCCTTTAATGACCTCTTGGGCACGGCCATCAGCAGTGTGTCTGTTTGCGGAGAGAGTGTCAACCTCGTCATTGAGAGGTTTACTTACCTCAGCAGTGACATTCATGTGACTCTGGTGACTCTTCCATATGAAGTCAGTAGGCGGATTGGGAGAGCACGGGGGTCATGAGGTCATAAAGGGATGTGTGGCGCTCCCGATATCTGCAAAAGGACGAAGGTCCAAGTCTTTAGAGTCCTGGCGCTTCCTGTCTTTGCTATATGGTTGTGAGACATGGATGCTATCCAGTGACCTGAGACAAAGACTGGACTCCTTTATGTGCGTCTCTCCGAAAAATCCTTGGGTACCTTTGGTTTGACTTTGTGTTGCCCATGGAGTCCCGAATGAGGCACATGACCTGCGTTGCACTGCGGCCATGTGGCGTGTTTCCCCCGAGGGTGATCCGGCTCATAAGATCCTCATTGTTGGGGACCCGAGTGGCTGGACTAGACCAAGGGGTCACCCACGTAACACCTGGCTGCGGCAGATAGAGGGTCATTTCTGGGGGGTGGGACAGGACTGCGTGTCTGCCTGGGGGGTTGCCTAACCGGGATCCGGGATTTGTTTCTTCGTGTGGTGAGTGCGGCAACGCGCTGTGCCAGTGCATGCTGCCTAACTTGACTTGACTTGATAAATTATCGATTAATACAAAATGATTATACTAGCATAAAATCAGTATCACTATTACACCATGAAAGAAAAAAAAGCAACTGAAATAAGTTCACCGTCTAGCTATTAATATATTACATATGTATTAATTATATATTAGTTAATACACAGACACTCGTTAAAATTAAATAAGTAGTAACAGGACTACAAACGGCACACAATCAGAAAGGAGATCAGGGGCCTGCCACTATTGTCTGTGTATATCTGGGACTGAAAGATCAGCAGCTTAAGCCACTGAAGCCCTCCTGTTTGTCCATTTTTAAACCCGCGGGGTGTTTCCATTAGTAAAGGCAGCTGCGCCTTTCCCATGTAGTTAAGAGAAAAGCCAAGCAAAATGACACCCTTTATTGGCTAACTAAAAAGACTACAATATTATTGTATTATTATATTAAAATATTATTAATATTTTTAGTTAGCCAATAAAGGGTGTCATTTTGCTTGGCTTTTTTCTACATTCGTAATGGCTAACACGGTACAACACCCTAGTGCTACCATGTAGTTAATGAATTCAGCCACCAGCTGCAACTTGATAATGTCAGTTCTATACAATAATAATCTGCAGGTAATACAATGTTCTGTTAGTTCAGTCAATTCGGTCTTCGAAATGCTTACACTATTGCTTTGCCCTTCCGTTTATTTTCAGAGAAGCGACATTGTTGTCCTCTCTTAGTTACAGTATCTAAAGCACCAGGAGAGGGCGCTGCTGTGTGAGCTGTTTGCGCCTGCGCCTGCGCCCGCTCGCTCTGCCCGGCGTCTGACTCACTTGCATTGGGCATCCAGGTGGCTGTTAGACGACTAAAATAGGTAAATAAAATAAAATCTACAAGTTCAAACAACCGTTCTGAAGTGAAATTGAAACTATAAACTCAATCTTAAGTGAAGTCGCATACAACGTTTGTCCATTTTAAGACGGAGAGTTCACAGATTCGCCAGTGCTTTTCAATGGGAAATTTTAAAACTTCATACAGGTCAACTTGTTTTGAGGCATCTGAACGAAAATCGGACTGTCTTGACGAATTTCTTTGAAAAATTAAGTGTGAACATCTCAGAAAAAAAAATGGACCGTAGAGGGCTGAGTTGTTTCATGTGGACTGACAGACAAGGTAGACGTTGGCTCTCGCAGTAGGTGTGGTGTGCATTATAAGAGAATAGCACCTAAATAACGGGCGTAAACGTGCTGGTGACGGCGCACACCGAATCACATTGGAGTCGCATGTAACACGAGTGGGAACGCAAATGCGTGTTGTATCTACGTACAGCAATCAAACCAGCCTACAAACACAAAAGAATCAGAGTGGGGCACCGACAACCAAAAAAGAGCCAGCTGGGGCCTTCTGTATCCTTCTAGCAGGTTTCTCATTTAGACTTAATTTTAAACACAGAACAATGAAATTCTTACTTGGTAGTCTCCTGAGAGGCAGCACGGTGGCGCAGTGGGTAGCGCTGCTGCCTCAGTCCAAAGACATACAGGTTAGGTGGATTGGCAATTCTAAATTGGCCCTAGTGTGTGCTTGGTGTGTGGGTGTGTTTGTGTGTGTCCTGCGGTGGGTTGGCACCCTGCCCGGGATTGGTTCCTGCCTTGTGCCCTGTGTTGGCTGGGATTGGCTCCAGCAGACCCCCGTGACCCTGTGTTCGGATTCAACAGGTTGGAAAATGGATGGATGGATGGATAGTCTCCTGAGAACAGTAATATGAAAATACACAAAAATACACACACACACATTGTATAAATATATATATACTGTACATATACAGTCAAAGTAAAAAATATGTGAACCCCTAGGAATTCTCTATATTTATGTCTAATTCCCATATAAAACCTGGTCATATCTTCATGTCAGTCACAATAATGGACAAACACAGTCTCCTATAACTAAAGATACACAGATTTTCAGATAATTTTTCACCATATTGAATAAATCATTCAAACTGTGAAACTGAAGGTTGGGAAAAGTAAGTGAACCCTAAGCTAATGACTTTTTAAAAAGTTCATTGCAGTCCGAATTTAGCACTCCTGGAGTCCATTTAATGAGACGAGTTCAGAGGTGCAACCCAGAATGACTTTAATTGATCACAAACACTCTAAAGTTTGAGTTTGAGCTTTGGACAAGAAGCATATCCAGATGGGAGTCACTCCTCGCACAAAAAAGCTGTCTGAAGAGCTACGATCGAGAATTGTTCATCTACAGAAGGCTGGAAAGGGTTACAAAGTCATCTCAAAGATTTGAGATCTTCATCAGTCTACTGTTAGGCAAGTTGTCTATAATGGAGACAATGTGGTATTGTGGCTACTCTGCCTAGAAGTGGGTGCTTTGCCAAGATGACCCCAAGAGCACAACACAAAGTCAGCAATGAGGTAAAGTAGAACCCTAGAGTGACAGCAAAGGACTTGAAGAAGTCATTAGAACTGGCTAACATCTCTGTTCATGAGTCAACTATACACAAAACACTGAACAAGAAAGGAGTCCATGACAGGACACCAAGAAGGAAGCCACTGCTATCAAAAAAGAACATTGCTGAACAAGCACTTGGACACTCCACAACGGTACTGGGAAAATGTATGTGGAGTGATGAAACCAAAATTGAACTATTTGGGAGGAACAAGCAGGACTTCATTTGGCGTAAAAAGGGCACAGCATATCAACATCAAAACATCATCCCTACAGTAAAGTATGGTGGAGGGAACATCAGGATTTGGACCTGCTTTGCTGCATCAGGGCTTGCCATCATTGAGGGTAAAATGAATTCACAAGTTTATCAACAAATTCTCCAGGATAACGTGAGGGTGTCTGTCCATCAACTTTAGCTCAGAAGAGGCTGAGTGATGCAACAGGACAATGACCCCAAACATCGCAGCAAATCCACAGCACAGTGGCTTCAGAAGAACAAATTTGGCCTTTTGGAGTGGCCCAGTCAGAGTCCAGATCTCAGTCCTATTGAGATGCTGTGGAATTCGTTGAAGAGAGAGAGCCATGCACAGAAGACAACCAAAGAATAAGGAAGAGTTAAGGCAGTTCTGCAGGGAAGAAGGGGCTCAAATTCCTTCCACACGATGTGCAAGTCTGATCTGCAGTTATAGGAAGCGCCTGGTTGAGGTCATTGCTGCCAAAGGAGGGTCAACCAGTTATTAAATCCCAAGGTTCACTTTTTCCACTACCACTTTGAATGTTGAATGCGTTTGTAAAATAAAGACATGAAAGAGTAGAATGCTTTGTGTGTCATTGGCTTGAGCTCATTGTGTAGATCAGGCCCTGTGACTTAGAAGATCAGATCACTTTTTATGACCAATTCATGCAGTACATAGATGGACTAGCAGAAGTCAGAGGCTGGGAACAGTTCCAACACCCATATAGTAGGTGACAGTTGTTCTCTGGTAGCATCCCAGTTTGAACATCCACAGGGATGCTTGGGAGTTGGACACCAGAAGTACAGCCCTGTCACTGTCCCTGCATGTCAATAGAGGGCGCTGCCAGCAGGAAGACCACCCTGCTTTCCATGTGACACAGAAGTGCTTCCAAGATGTTGTGACACCAGAAGAATTCCCAGGTCCATCTTGAAAAGGAGCCCGCTGCCTCACATTGAGGAGTCGGAGCTGGGAGGCAGTGGGCAACACATCAGTTGGAGGACAGAAGGAAGGATTGGTTTTGTATTTTGCTTTGTTCATTGATCTTGCACGGGTGATTGTTAGAAGGTGTCTTGGGTGAATAAATATCATTTATTTTACCCCAGTGATGTTATTGTGTCTGATGTCTGGGGCTCACTTGTGCCCTCTGGTGGTTACTATATATATATATATATATATATATATATATATATATATATATATATATATATATATACTGTATATATATATATATATAAAGTCAATCAGCATTGATGTATCACTTGACACAAAATTCAAGCTGGAATGAAGCAGGATAATTTTATGACACACTTATGTAGCAACTTATCACAAACATGTCCAAGACCCAATAGTTTAAGATACACGGATTCTGGGGGGCTTGCAATGGCCCAGTAGAAGGTGAAAAGACAGACCTGGGACAGTCTTATTACATGTCCCAACTGTCTTGAGAGTGCCTGAGAGATGAAGAAGGGGGGTGATGGGGCTGTGGAGTGGAGACCTGAGCTGACCCGCTTCAGTCTGTTACTGTCAGACAGGGTGGGTGAGTGAATGAATGGACGAATGAGTCAAGGAGCAACTGAAAGAAAAAATGAGGGGTGAAGTACACAAGTGTGATGGTGAATGAAAGATGGAAAGATTGAGTGACTGAGTGGGGAGTTGAAGTAATGAATGAATGAGGCAGTGCATGAATAAGTGAGTGGATGGATGAATGGGGGACTGGTGTGTATGAATGAGCAGATGAATGAATGCAGATAGAATAAATGAATGAGCTGAAGACTGGAGTCATTAATAAATGAATGAATAAAGTAGTGAGCAAATGTATGAGTGAGTGAACCAATGAATATACAAATTAGAGAAAGAATTGGTGAGTGAGTGGATTAGTCAATGAATGAATGATAGTGGGATGGAAACATGAATGAATGAATGGGTCAAGAAGCAAATACTGAGTATTTAGTGAGTGACAGAGTGAATGAATGAGTGCCGAACTGCATATATGTGAGTGTGAATGAGTGGAGTTTGGACATATGAATGAATGAGGAAGTGCATGAATTAAGTGAAAGAGTGGGGGATGAATGGGGGATTGGTGTGTGTGAATTAGCAGATGAATGAAAGCAGTGGTGAGTACATGAATGAGCTGGAGATTGAATTAATGCATAAATTATGAATATGAATTAGTGAGTGAACTAATGAATATGCAAATTAGGGAGAGAATAGGTGAGTGAGTGGGGAAGTGAAAAAATGAATGAAGTAATGAAGCACATAAGTATGATAGTGAATAAATGAATGATGCAGGGACTGAGTGAGTGAAGAGTTGAACACATGAACAAATTAACTAATGAATAAGTCAAGAAGCACATAGTGATGATTTAGAGAGTGAATGAATGAGTAATGAAGTGCAATTGCATGAGTGTGAATGAATGAATGAATGATGGTGGGACTTAATGAATGAGTGGGGGTTTTAACATATGAATGAATGAGGAAGTGCATGAAGAAGTGTGGGGATGAGAGGGGAACTGGAATGTGTGAATAAGAACATGAATGAACGAATGCAGTAGTGAGAAAATGAGTAAGCTGTATGCTTGAATGAATTGGGAAACGAGTGAACAAATAAATGAGTGACTGAATGAATTTGAAATCCAGAAGAATTGGAGTGAATAAGTGAGCGCTGAGGGAATGGACGAATGAATAAAGGAATTAATGCATAAATGAAAGGGGAGTAAAACTAATGGAATGAGGAGATGAATGCATAGTGAGTGAGTGAATTAATGAACACATGATGGATTGAGTTAATGAAAAAAAATGAACAAATGAATGAATGAATCCACACATGGAGTTGGAGTGAAGGAATAAATGAGCAAGTGAAAAAATAAGATTGCTGTTAAGCCATTTCTAATTGAAATAAAAGTAATTAACATGTGAGCAACAAATTAGGCTCTGAGGAAGAAATAAGCAAAAAGCTGTGAAAACAGTTTATCATCTAATAAGAAAATAAAGCCAAAAGTGCAGAGTCACCTTTCAGGTGAACATATCACAAAGATTGTTATTTGTCAAATACAAAATGTGTAAAATCAATCAGCCAGAGAGAAGACGCAAAGAAATAAATGGATGGGCAGATGGAGGTTTCTGCCATCTAGTGGAGGAATGGGAGACGTGCAGGTTTCACGGGCAGAGCAACCAATAATGTGCGAGCTGCTCAAAATCAGAGTGAGCTGGCCCCGCCCACAACCACTTGTGACTTTGTGGCCCGCCCCCTTCTGTCCCACACAGCACTGTGGCCCTCAACACTCCCAATGGTTTCATTAGATAGATAGATATGAAAGGTGCAATAAGATAGATAGATAGATAGATAGATAGATAGATAGATAGAGTGAAAGGCACTATATAATAAATAGATTGATAGATATGAAAGGCACTTTATAATAGACAGATAGATATGAAAGGCACTATATAATCAATAGATAGAAGTAAAAGGCACTATATAATCAATGGATATGAAAGGCACCATATGATAAATAGATATGAAAGGCACTATATAATTGATAGAAGTGAAAGGCACTATATAATAGATAGATAGCATAGCTGGCAGGATAAGATGATAGATAGACATGAAAGGCACTATATCAAAGATAGATAGATAGATAAAGGCACTATATAATAGATTGATAGATAGAAGTGAAAGGCACTCTATAAGAGATAGAAACTATTTGCCCCAAGGGTGAACTGTAGCATTCATTCATTTCATTTTTATCCTTTCCGGGCTGTTGAGCTGGCAGTCCTGTGATATGCGGTAGTTTTTTCGTTTTTTTGGTGCTCTCTCACATTAGCAGATCCAATCTGCACACATTACCATTTATATGAGCTGAAGCTTCATCCCTAAGAAAAGATAAGCTGCTCCCGCTCTGTCTGAAAGGAGGTGTGCACCTCCGTCTTCACTCAGATAAACTTGAAATGAGCAGCATAAAGCATCCTTGGAAGCCTCGGATTTCAAAGATGTTAGTTTCTAAATAGCAGCATACAGCCTTTGGCTTTTATTTATTCTCTCTCTCTCTCAAAGTGAAGACCCCGCACACTGAACGGAACAGAATAGTGAATGTGGCATTAAACAAATTAAAAGCACCGCTCCACTGAGTCACCGTTGGAAGGCTCCCCTTCTGGACAATTCTGCTTGGATGTTTTTGGGAATTGCTTTTCCTTACAATTAGCTTAATGTGTCCTTTACAGTCTGGCAGGTTACTGTATGTGACGATTAAAGAGTGAACAGTTTAGCCGTCTCTCAGCACTCGGACCCCAGATTTACTTCTGATCCTCATGCCTTTTGTGTGGCATCTGCATGTTTTCTCTGTGTCTGTGTGGGTTTTCAATCCAACATTACAAAGACTTTGAATCAGGATAGTTAGTGACTGTGGATGTCTTCACGACTCAATCCATCATCAGAAGGAACAAGACAGACGACAGTAAACACTTCGGCCTCAGCCCTGTCTGTTCTTGAAAGGCATCTGTAAGTTGCTTCCTATGGACCACCATGCAGGTCGTCGCCTTGTAAGTGTTCTTGATAATCCACAGCACAGAAACAAAATGGCATCCAGTGGACACCTTGGAGACAGCTTAGGCTAAATCGACTTCACAGATGACCTGGCACATCTTTCTCACATTAACCATCAGATGCAGAAAAAGACCACCGTCACTGCAGATAAGTCATCTCGACTCAGCTTCAATATCCACAGAGGCAAGAGCAAGAAGATCCTCAGGGTAAAAGCTGCCAAACACAACAACTATCAAGTGACAGCTGAAGTGAAGAGCATCACCTGCCTCGATAGCGTCGTTGACAAGCGGAGCTGAGACCAAACACAGACATCAGAGTCAGGACTGGCAAAGCAACAGCAGTTCTTATTCAGCTAAGGAACGTCTGGGGATCCAGTAACCTGTCCATCACAATTAATATCAAGCTCTTCAATGGCGATGTGAGGTCAGTCCCACTATACAGAGCAGAGACATGGAGAACTGCTGCTACCACCACTAAGAAAACACAGACCTTCATCAACCCCTGTCTGAGGAGGATCCTCCAGGTACTTTGGTCTGATGTCATCAGCAACCAACGACTGTGACAGCAAATGAGAGAAAAGCCGCTGAAGAAAGAGATGGAGGTGGACAGGTCACAACCTCAGCAAATCAGCTTCCAGCATCTGCAGACACCTCATTACATGGAACCTCAGGGAAAGAAGAAAAGAGTTGGACTAAGGCACTGCTGGCTGGGGGACATGGAGGCACCTGGGGGTATCTGGGGAGACTGACTGAGGACCGAGTTGCTCAGAGAACTCTGGTTGGTGGGCGATGCCACAGAGAAGAGGGGTGATAAAGGTGAGACAGCGAGAAAATTATCTTGAATTAATGCAGCATTATTGAGCTTATATCTAAAAGTGCTATATAACTTAAAACACACACCACACTCTGCATGAAAGAGTAAGCGTTTGAAGAAGATCAAGTTGATAGATAGATAGATAGATAGATAGATAGATAGATAGATAGATAGATAGATAGATAGATAGATAGATAGATAGATAGATAGATAGATAGATAGATAGATAGAGTGAAAGGCATTATATTATAGATAGATAGATAGATAGATAGATAGATAGATAGATAGATAGATAGATAGATAGATAGATAGATAGAGTGAAAGGCATTATATTATAGATAGATAGATAGATAGATAGATAGATAGATAGATAGATAGATAGATAGATAGATAGATAGATAGAAAGGCACTATAAAAAGATAGATAATGTGTAAGGCATTATATAATACATAGATATGAAAGGCACTATATAATAGATGTAATGTAAGGTGCAATATGAACTTCATTTTTTGTTAGGGCTTTAATGTATTAGTGTTTTGTGTGAATCTGGTCTGTATGAATTGTGATGAATATATGCAGTATAAATATATAGTCATGTGAAAAAGTAAGTACACCCCATCATGGAAATCGGTGACCTATTTCATCAGGCAAAAATTAGATCTTCATGCAAACAGGGCCTACAGATAAACATGATCTACTTGAACAAGAAACACATTAGATGGACATGATGTATTCATTCTGATAATCTAAATGAACCAAAAATGAAGATGTGTCACGTGGAAGAAATACATCAGTTCCCTCCTTTGATCATCACTTCAAATCCATCAAATTAGCATCAGGTGCTCCAGATGAGTTGCCAATGATTAGAACCTCCTTAGGGAGTCTGCAAGGTGGACCTGACTGTCTGATTTAAACCTCAGATATCAAGGGTGTGGTGTTCTCTTTGGTATTGATGTGTGTGGTGTCACCATCCCGAGATCAAAAGAGTTCTCTAAAGTCCTCAGAAAGAAGGCTGTGGATACCTAGGAGTCTGGCAAGGGACTTTTAAATGATTACCAGATTATTTGAAGTCAGTCATTCTACTGTAAGGAAGATCGTCTACAAAAGGCGTAGATTTCAAACTTCTGCTAATATGTCCAGGACTGGCCAGCCCTACAAATTCAGTATAAGAGCTGACCATTTGATCCTAAAAGGAGTCTCCAAGAACCCTTCAAATTTCATCGTGGGATCCCCTGGTAACTCTTCAAAAAGTTGCAGTCAAAGTGCATGCATCTACAATCAGAAAGAGACCAAACCAATTTGACCTTCATACAAAGTGTTTCAGGGAAAAATGCCTCTGCGGTCCAAAAAGAACATCAGAACAAGATGACAGTTTGCCATTGAACATCTCGGCAAAGACCAGGCCTCCTGGGACAATGTGCTCTGGACAGATGAATTGAAGATTGAGTTATTTGGCCACAGTAACAGTAGACATGTATGCCAGTGTTTCAGGAGAAGAACCTCATACTTACTTGTGAAGCACGGTGGTGGAAACGTTCTGCTCTGGGGTTGCTTTATTGCCTCAGGGCCCGGGCAGCTTGCAGTCATCGTGTCAGCTATGAATTGGGCATGACGTCAAAGTGTACTTGAGGAGAAAGTGAGGCCATGTGTCCAAAACTTGAAATGGACCTTTCAATATTAATGATATGGAGCACATTAGCAAATCCACCAAGGAATGGCTCAAAAAGAAGAAATGGAGGGTTATGGACAAAGCCCTGATTTGAATCTTATTTAAATGCTGTTGGGACGATTTGAAACGGGCAAGACATGCAAGAAACTCCACAAACATCTTCCAACTGAATGCACTTTACATGAAAGAGCAGTTAAAAAATCTCACCGAAATGATGTCACAGACTGGTGGGCAGTTAAAAACAAATGCCCAACAGAAATCACTTCTGCTAAAGGGGGCAATGCCAGCTTCTGAGGCCAAGGGTGGACTTTCTTTTTTCTCCAGTAAACCATTACATCTAGTGATATTTTTGTTCAACGGTTGAAAAGGCAAATTTTTCTTGTGTTTTTATTCAGGTGTATCACCTTTATCTGTAGGCCCTGTTTGCATAAAGATTTATAGTTTGCCAGTTCAAATATGAAGAAAACATTTACAATTTCCAAGGGGTGCACTTACTTTTTTCACATGACTGTACACAGTATAGGGATGGGTGGCTTGATGGACATGGATTCTGTTGGGAGACATAAAGGATGCCATGGGGTAGGGACACTCTTCCAGGAGAGTGAAGAAAGCATGCCCCGGAAGTGATAATACAGTATGCCATATCATGGTAGGACAGGCCATTGGACTGGCACAATGCCCAGAGCTGGCACCTAACTTGCACCCAGTGCTGCCAGGAAAGTCTCCATAATGCATTAGTATTGGTCAGGCATCCTTACCCAAGGTGACTTATGCAGTAAGGGTATGTTAAAATTGTTGGAGCACTGGCAAGGCCACAACAATGGAACTGCCATTCCTATGTTATGATGATGCCAAGGTAAGGAAGGCACCAAAAGAGAATGGAGATGACCAGGAGAAGAAACATTGAGAATCGTTGTCAGAAGACAGTCGTTAACAATGATCACGTCCTCATTATGGACCTCCCAGTGACAATGTTGGGGCAACTGCTGTTCAAAAACATGGCACTCCTGAAAAACAAGATGGCATCTGGAGAAGTCACAAAATGTTTAAAACCGTCCTATAATAGAATGGAAGATAAAGTTAGAAATGGATACTATATGCTTAACAAAAATAACAATAGTAGGACACGAAGTGTTACAATAAAGGTTTCCAGAAATGTGAAACAAATGAATAATGAAAACAAATCGTAACACCCTGTGGTTTGCAGGCCAGAGCTCTGCCCCCCTTATGCTACCCTCTCAGCCTAAAGAGGGGAGAGTGGGCCGAAAGGTGGGGTTCATTGAAATGACTGTAAATGAGAGCCTTTAAGAAGGAATAGAAAGACATTTGATTAGCCAGGAGGTCTCTTTGTGTTTCTGAGGGTCTTACACATACACTGGTGTGGCGAGTGGCCTTTTACTTTAAAGCATTCTTTTTCTTTTATTTTAAAGACAGGATGAAGAAGTCCGGCCCTGCCAGGGCACACACTCAAAAACGTTTTCCTCTGTGATTTGGATTAATTACAGAGTGGCAATTCCCCTGGGCACCTGAACTCCATTAGAGGGTCCAGAGCTCCAGTAATAGGACCTGGCAGAGGTAAAGGACATTAGAATGACTTTCAGAGAAAAGTCAGCAGAAGTCAGGAATGCAGAGACGTGCCTAGTCATGGACTGGCATCCTATGCAGGGTTGGCTCCTGCCTTGTACTTCATGCTGCTGCAGTGTCTGGCTCTCCCCATTAACATTAAATGGATGGAGGCATTGAACGATGCTTCTGAAGCCACAGTGATGCCAATATGGGTGCCACAAATCCTGCTACAAATCCCACTCCTGATACTTTTGTGACCACGAGCAAGTCACCTGCATGTGCTCTAAATGGAAAAACAGCCAATTATTATATCTCAAATGCTGCATGTTGCTTTGGATAAAAGGTGTCATCCCAACAGTAAGTTACACTAATAATAATAATAATAATAATACAGCCATATTAAAAAGCTGGCAACCATTAGAAGCACCAAAGAGAATTATGGGATAGATGAGGAGGGACCATGGCGATTATAGAGGCATATACCTTACTTCCCACTAGATGGCAGCAGACTAGTACTGGTCTGTCTGCTGAGTGAAGTGTGAGCAGGGGCCACCAGGTGGCAGTGTAACCTGGCTGATCACCCTGGAGTTAACCCTACGGCTTTAGGGCTCATTATTTCCTGTTTTTTTATTTCCTGTAGCTCAGTACTGAAGGCCATCAGCAGCACACCAGTAAAATGAAATCTATTCTATGGCCATTAATCACATCATCACGCAGGACTGTAGTGCGATTTAAAAAAGAAAAAGAGCTGCAGCATATTTTCTGCATGAAGACACACAAAAAATGCACCATTCTCTTCAGGAAAAGGCACAAAACGGGAAGGCTGTCCCTCGCCATTGCCTAGTAACTGCTCTTTCTGGTTTCCCCCAGATGACAGTAAGCACATTGGAACTCCAGCCACAGCAGAGGAATCTACCTAATACTCGAATATTACATATTTGTGAGTGGCAAAAGTATTTGAACCTTTGCTTTCAGTATCTGGTGTGACCCCCCTTTGCAGCAATAACTGCAACTAAACGTTTCTGGTAACTGTTGATCAGTCCTGAATTTTCGCCCATTCCTCCGTACAGAACAGCTTCAACTCTGGGATGTTGGTGGGTTTTCTCACATTAACTGCTCTCTTCAGGTCCTTCCACAACATTTCAATTGGATTAAGGTCAGGACTTTGACTTGGCCATTCCAAAACATTCACTTTATTCTTCTTTAACCATTCTTTGGTAGAACGACTTGTGTGCTTAGGGTCGTTGTCTTGCTGCATGACCCACCTTCTCTTGAGATTCAGTTCATGGACAGATGTCCTGACATTTTCCTTTAGAATTCTCTGATATAATTCAGAATTCATTGTTCCATCAATGAAAGCAAGCCGTCCTGGCCCAGATGCAGCAAAACAGGCCCAAACCATGATACTACCACCACCATGTTTCACAGATGGGATGATAAGGTTCTTATACTGGACTGCAGTGTTTTCCTTTCTCCAAACATAACGCTTTTCATTTAAACCAGAAAATTCTATTTTGGTCTCATCCATCCACAAAACATTCTTCCAATATCCTTCTGGTTTGTCCACGTGATCTTTAGCAAACTGCAGACGAGCAGCAATGTTTTTTTGGAGAGTGGTGGCTTTCTCCTTGCAACCCTACCATGCACACCATTGTTGTTCAGTGTTCTCCTGATGGTGGACTCATGAACATGAACATTAGCCAATTTGACAGAGGCCTTCAGTTGCTTAGAAGTTACCCTGGGGTCCTTTGTGACCTCACCGACTATTACACGCCTTGCTCTTGGAGTGATCTTTGTTGGTCGACCACTCCTGGGGAGGGTAACAATGGTCTTGATTTTCCTCCATTTGTACACAATCTGTCAGACTGTGGATTGTTTGAGTCCAAACTCTTTAGAGATGGTTTTGTAACCTTTTCCAGCCTGATGAGCATCAACAACTCTTTTTGTGAGGTCCTCAGAAATCTCCTTTGTTCGTGCCATGATACACTTCCACAGACGTGTGTTGTGAAGAGCAGACTTTGATAGATCGCTGTTCTTTAAATAACACCGGGTGCCCACTCACAGCTAATTGTCATCCCATTGATTGAAAACACCAGACTCGAATTTCACCTTCAAACTAACTGCTAATCCTAGAGCTTCACATACTTTTGCCACTCACAAATATGGAATATTTGATCATTTTCCTCAATAAATAAATGACCAAGTATAATATTTTTGTCTCATTTGTTTAACTGGTTTCTCTTTATCTACTTTTAGGACTTGAGTGAAAATCTGATGATGTTTTAGGTCATATTTATGCAGAAATATAGAAAATTCTAAAGGGTTCACAAACTTTCAAGCACAACTCTATTGTCTCAGGCACTGATACATCTTTGGGACTGCAATCACTATGACTGCCATTGCAATGCCCACTAAAGTGTAGTCACATTTGAGTATATTTGATATTATCCATTTTTATCTGTAGAAGAACACAAATATTATGGACTTAATCTCATTCTGTCAGGAATACGCTGCACCTTTGGTGAACTCAGCTTGCTATACCACTCCACACCAGTAGATGGTAGCATGGTGCCATGAGAGATCACTATTATCTAAATGGGTTCAGCTCCTCATTAACAATAGTGATGGGTGGATGACACCCTGTGGAACTTTTAAGTCTTCTTCCTGATTATGCTGGAAAACATTCAAAGCTTTGAAAATAGTGACGTCTGGTGATGTACGGAAACCTGGCACTGAAGCTGCTAATTTGCATGATGGAATGCCAGCTTGTACTGTGGGTAAATCAAGGAAAAATGTTTTATGTATTTCGATGAATGTGTGCGTTATTTTGAAAAATCAGTCAGTCAGTATCCAACGCTTATATCCTAACACAGGGTCACAGGGGTCCGCTGGAGCCAATCCCAGCCAGCACTGGGCGGCGCAAGGCAGGAACAAATCCCTGGGCAGGGCGCCAGCCCACCGCAGCATTTTGAAAAGTGCATGTCAATAATCGAATGTGCTCATTTTGTTACTTCAGCAAATAAATCTAAAGGGGAAAAAAGGATATCAATTTGTACTTTAATACATTTGTTTTGCAATGTATTTATTCGTAGGCGCCTTTCTAAACACTCAAGGACACTGAACAATAGATAAAACAAAACTAGAATACAAAATTTAAAATCAGACAGAGAAATTGTGGTCAAAGAGGAAAAAGCAGTCTTAAACAAATGAGTTTTAAGTTTAGATTTGAAAAGATTAGATTTTTCTAAGCTCAGATGGTAGTTTAAACTGCACTTTCAGCCTGATATCCTTAAGAAATGGAGAAAAAAGTACTTTTAAGAATGTGGTTGGTGACAGAAAATCTGTAAGCTTACTGACTGATAAATTAGCTGGGCGACTAGATTCTCCTTGAAAGAATACAGGATGGCGCCTCTGCAGGGTTTACGGAAATCATTGCAGCCATGAGCTCAAGGCAGACAGTGGAGGACGAAAGCATACAAGCTCTTTCTGATTGCATTAAAAGCCAAAGAACGCTCTGTGTGTTTAATTTGACTTTATGGTAATCAAGTTGTCATTAAAATGCTACAATAAACGTACATGTTAGTAAGGGTGACAATTTTCTGCTATAAAATAATATTTACATGTGCTGTCGTAAAGATGTCACAGGTTGCCATTGCACTGACCATTATGAATATTGTAGCACCACACCAGGGCTCATCTGTGCCAAGTGCTGATGGTTTATCGCTCTTCATGGTAGCTCGCGATTGCCATTTCCGCATTAGTTGAAGTTCCTATGCGACATTTGCAGGCTTGCCAGTTTTGTCGGCTCCCCTGCAGCTGACGCTGAAGCTGCTAATTTGCATGTAGAGAAAAAAAGCACATTAAGAATTTGATTGGTGACAGAAAATCTGTAAGCTTACTGACTGATAAATTAACCGGGTGACCAGATTCTCCTTGAAAGAATACGGGACGGCCCCTCTACAGGGCACAGTTTTCCAATGCCGTTTACACAGCTCATACTCACGACAGCTCCAAAGAATAAAACCAAACTAATCCAGCCTTCTAAGCTACTCACACAATAAGGTACGTTTTAGTTTAAACAACACCATCTGCACTTCCTGGGGGCATATTGTTATATTGCAATATTATCTACAACCACGTCGATGCTCCTCGCACATACACTTATAAAAATAAAAGTACCAGAGCGGTTCTTCAGAGCAATGCCATAGGGCAGTGGTTCCCAAACTCAGTCCTGGGGACCTCCTATGGCTGCAGGTTTTTATTCCAACCAGATTCACAATAATTGATAATAATGGATCTAATTTAATTAGTTGGTCCTTTTACTTTTTGTATACGAAGTAATGGAATCATTCAAATTTCGATGTCGAGATTTTGGTGAGTCTCGACATTTTAGACCTCCCCGAGTCTGACAATAGCATTTTTGGAAATATATCTGTGTGTGTGTGTGTATGTATGCAAGCACGATAACTTGAGTACGCGTCACTTAGGTTAACCAAATTTTGAATACAAGTATTAAGTACAAAATGTAGATTTCTTTCAACTTTTGGGCTGTTTCTGCTAACTGGACTTGGTACCTTTTATTCATGCAGCTGCACAGTCCGATGTATTCAACTGTACTTTTATAATAATTGTTCCAATATATTATGAATTTGATTTGATTTATTGTTGATGGTTATTTATTGTACAGAATATAAAAATATCACCATTGTCTTGTGGTTTACTCCTCAAATATCCATCCCTATCCATCCATTATCCAACCTGCTATATCCTAACTACAGGGTCATGGGGGTCTGCTGGAGCCAATCCCAGCCAACACAGGGCACAAGGCAGGAAACAATCCCTGGACAGGGTGCCAGCTCACCACAGGGCGCACACACACACCAAGCACACACTAAGGACAATTTAGAATCACCAATGCACCTCACCAGCATGTCTTTGGACTGTGGGAGGAAACCCATACAGACACGGGGAGAACATGCAAACTCAATGCAAGAAGGACCCGGGAAGCGAACCCACCTTACTGTGAGGCAGCAGCGCTAACACTGTGCCACCGTGCTGCCCTCCATATCTGAGTATATAAGAAACTATAGGGGAGACTACTGCCAATTTTTTTTCTGTTCTCTTATTCTGTATTCAGAAAAGCACAGCAGTATGATTTTTACATTATGAGTCATTTGCAAATATTTTTATTTTTTCTATAGATTTAAAATGCTTAACTTTTTTGGTTGTTTTCCTATTACTCTTCCCTTATTCTGTGTAGTCTGCTCCCTTCATTGTGTCCTAATAGTGATAATTAAAAACAAAGCAGACTAATTAGTCAATAATGGAAAGGCAGAATGAAAATCACGATGAACATTAAATAAAAAGTAAAAAAAAAACAAAATTATCCTTACATAACTGTTTCATTTTTTTTAATGTATTAATATAGTTACTTTTGTAATTTCTTCATTGGCTGCAAAACACAGAAACAGAAAATAAAAGTTCACTTAATTGGGTTAGAAATTCAATTGAAAACAGAAGTTGGTTGGAACAAAAATCCTTCACCCCCAGGGAGTCCCCAGGACCGCATTTGGGACCCACTGCCATAGGGGAACCATTTTTAGTTCCCAGAAGAACCATCCACTTGAAGATTCCAGAAAGACATTTTATTTATTCAGAACTGTAACAAGTTCCATAAATATGAATAGAAGATAACACATTTGTAAAATACCACTGGCCTCCAGATTTTTAAACGGACACTTGCGACATACAGTAAATTCTAGTTTTCTTGGTCTGTTCATATCTTGCTAGGCTGCCTGCTATACATTAGAGATTTCTGTGTTGTCCACATACTAGGAGCTTTTCAAAGCCAAAAGAAAAAAAATCAGGAGTGGTCTGCCCTGGACTTTCACGTATACTCAGATATGGGGATGGATATTAGAGGAGTAAACTGCAAGACGATGATTATATATTTATATTATGTACATTAAAGAACCATCAACGACAAATCAAATGAATAATATATTGAACAATTATTATAAAAGTTGACTATCAGAGCTTGTGCTGACCAGCTGACTGATGTCCTAGTGGACATCTTCAACATCTCCCTCAGCCAAGCTGTTGTGTCACAATGTTTTAAAAACACCACCATCAGACCTGTCCCAAAGACAGCTACAACCTCGGAACTCAATGACTACCGCCCAGTGGCACTCACTCCAATCATTATGAAGTGCTTTGAGCGGTTAGTTTTGAGTCACATAAAGAATCAGCTGCCCCCCAAACTGGACCCTCTACAGTTTGCATATCAATCAAATCGATCAACTGACGATGCAATTTCAATGGTACTCCACCTGATCCTGTCACATCTGGATCACCGCAATGCACATGTAAGAATGCTGTTCATTGACTTCAGCTTAGCATTCAATACTATCATTCCCAGGCAGCTGATCAGTAAGCTGGATCTGCTCGGACTCAACACCTCCACCTGCAACTGGATTCTGGACTTTCTTACTGAAAGACCCCAAACAGTACAGATTGGGAATATAAGATCTAACACCATCACACTGAGCACAGGTGCCCCCCAGGGTTGTGTGCTGAGCCCGCTACTCTTAATGCTGTTGACCCATGATTGCACCTCCAACTCTGACACAAACCACATTATCAAGTTCGCCGATGACACTACAGTAGTGGGACTCATTGAGAACGCCGATGATGCGGCGTGCAGAGAAGAGGTGGAACGGTTGGCACTTTGGTGTAAAGACAATAATCTGTCTCTTAATGTTGAAAAGACAAAAGAGTTGATTGTTGACTTCAGGAAGACAAAGGCTATACATCTCCCACTCAACATTGATGGCGTCACAGTAGAGAGAGTGAAGAGCACCAAGTTCCTCGGTGTTCATATCACAGAGGACCTGTCCTGGACCAAAAACACCAACTATCTTACAAAAAGAGCCCAGCAGCATCTTTACTTCCTGCGACGACTGAAGAAGGTGCACCTCCCTAAACCCATACTTACCACCTTCTACAGAGGCACCATAGAGAGCGTCCTGACCAGCTGTATTACAGTCTGGTATGGAAACTGCCATGCCTCCGACCGCAAAGCCCTTCAGAGAATTGTGCGGACTGCTGAGTGCATCATTGGCAGCTCTCTACCCAGTCTGCAGGAGATCTACACCTCACGCTGCCTTCATAAAGCCACTAGCATCATGGCTGACCCCCACCACCCCTCCCACCAACTGTTTACTCCTCTTCCATCTGGAAGACGACTCTGCAGCATCAGGAGCAGGTCTGCGAGATTGTGCAATAGTTTCTTTCCCCAAGCAGTCCGGCTCCTGAACACCATGCTGCCCTCCTCCACACTGGACTCTTTACTCCACACACTCTCTGGATTACATAATACTACTTAATACTGTATACTGTATGTTTTTTAGTTATATATATATATATATATATATATATATCTTGTGTACTGCACCTTTTGACTCTGGAGGACGATATTTCGTCCCACTGTGTACTGTAAGTATATTGTTAGGATGACAATAAAGCTCTACTTGACTTGACTTGACTTGAACTTTTTAGTCTTGGGTTTGTTTTGCTGCTGTTACTAGCGCCATCTATTGGTGAAATCTTGAACGATTCTTCATATGAAAATTTCATTTCTTAATTAACATGGATTAATTGATCAATTAGTGAAACCGATTATTGATTCATGTATTGTCATCGGAAGTGAGTAAGTCTGCAAAATTTCAAGTCATTTGGACAATAGGAAGTGGGTTAAATATCGATTACAAGATTTGTACCAGACGACAACAAACAGGTGAATATAAGTGTGGTAGTAATAATAATAATAATAATAGGAAAGGAAAGACGACTCACGCCTGGACAAACTGGTGAGGAAGGCAGGCTCTATTGTTGGCATGGAGCTGGACAGTTTAACATCTGTGGCAGAGCGAAGGGAGCTCAGCAGGCTCCTATCAATTATGGAGAATCCACTGCATCCACTAAATAATGTCATCTCCAGACAGAAGAGCAGCTTCAGCGACAGACTGCTGTCACTGTCCTGCTCCACAGACAGATTGAGGAGATCGTTCCTCCCCCAAACTATGCGACTCTTTAATTCCACCAGGGGGGGTAAACGTTAATATTTAACATTATACATAGTTATTGTCTGTTTTTTTTTTTTCACCTGTATTATTATCATTCTTTAATTTAATATTATTTATTGTATCAGTATGCTGCTGCTGAAGAATGTGAATTTCCCATCAGGATTAATAAAGTATCTATCTAATAATAATAATAATAATAAAGTACCACTTCTGGTTAGCGAAAGAGCTCAAAAGTTGACAGAAATCTACGTTTTGTAGCTAATACTTGTATGCAAAATTTGTTTGACCTAAGCGAAAGCATACTCAAGTTACCGTGTTTGCGCGCGCGCACACACACACACACACACACACAGACAGACAGACAGACAGACATACATAATTCCAAAAATGGCATTTTCGGACTCAGGGAGGTCTAAAACTTCGGGTTTCATCAAAATCTAGAAATGGGATATATGGACAATTCCAATACTTTCCCTACACTTGGTATAAAAACTTCATATATGTAAAGACCACTTCCCAGAATTAAATGGTTCTTTGTCAAGTTATGTGGAACACACAATTCAGTAAAGTGCCATTAAGGAGTCAATATTTTCAGGGCTGCACAATCGCTCTTACACAGCCACTCAGATCATATTTTATTTCTGCGGCAAACAACCACGTTAATTGTGTCTGCTTTAAGTCCCGACCTACCTGGCACACTGACTCTCTTCGGCGTCTTTGTCTTTTCTGCTATTGATAAGCTGATTAATATCTCGGCGTTCTCCAAGGTAAACAGAACATCTACCGCCACGTTTGGCATATCTGTTTGTTGTATGTGGAAAAAATCTCTTTTAAAGAAACTGAAATACTCTGTGAAGCTCTTCCTTGAACGAGCAGAAACGCGTAGTTGTACTGACGGATTAAACACGTGGTTAAAGCAAGCCGTCTCAGAGAGCGCGCCTTGACATCGCGCGTGCGCACTTCCCAGATTTGTCTGACGTCTCCCGCTTTAATAGAAACGATCTGATTGGTGATTTTTAATGCGTTGAAGCAGGGGCGCTCCGAAGTGCTCTTTCCACACAATGACTGGCATACTGGATGGACTGAGAAAACGAGTCATTTTTAAAAACATCGTACAAATCAGGATTTATAAATAGTAAACCGGGACATTAAAATAATGCAATAGATAGATAGATAGATAGATAGATAGATAGATAGATAGATAGATAGATAGATAGATAGATAGATACTTTATTAATCCCAAGGGGAAATTCACATACTCCAGCAGCAAAAAAATATTCAATTAAAGAGTACTGTAATAAAAATGCAGGTAAAAAAAAAAAAAAAAGACAATAACTTCAATAATGTTCAACGTTTACCCCCCCTGGTGGAATTGAAGAGTCGCATAGTTTAATAATACGAGAAAGCTTCGGGAAATACGGGACCTCTGGTAACTCTATAAATAAATGAAAAATTATATCCTTGTATAGGTTTGTAAGAGATGAGTAAAAGACAACGAAGCCGTGAGTTTTTTCAACCTTCACTTTTTCTTTTGTTTTTTCTTGTGCACCGAACAAGAGCACTTGTTTCTTTTTTTTAACCCCCTCCCTTTTTCCTTTATCTTTGTCCAAGGAAGGAGCAACCAGTTAAGACATCACAAACAAGTGAACAGAATTATATACAATAACATCCATCCATTATCCAACCCGCTATATCCTAACACAGGGTCACGGGGGTCTGCTGGAGCCAATCCCAGCCAACACAGGGCGCAAGGCAGGAAACAAACCCTTCAGAACAGAGAATATACTGTAGTTTATTCATTTGCAGACCTATTTGCCAAATGCAGGGTCATTGGTGAGCCAATCCATGCTACACTGGACACAAGGCAGGAAAACAAACCTGAAGGGGTCACCAGTCCACACTCACTATATGCAAAGTTCAAAGCATACATCTGTATTTTGGCACCTCCACCCTGGAGCTCCAAGCAGGTGGATTTGACCCCAGTGTGCGCCAATAGAGTCCAATTGCAGACCTGCACACCTCCTCTCGGTTGCACTCTGTTTAGGATTAGGATTGATAGGATGGATATTCTCTATTGATGCAATAATTAGCATTCCTTGCTTCTACTCGGCGGCACGGTGGCACAGTGGGTAGCGCTGCTGCCTCGCAGGTGGGAGACCTGGGGACCTGGGTTCACTTCCTGGGTCCTCCCTGCGTTGAGTTTGCATGTTCTCCCTGTGTCTGCTTGGGTTTCCTCCGGGTGCTCCGGTTTCCTCCCTCAGTCCAAAGACATGCAGGTTAGGTGGATTGGTGATTCTAAATTGGCCCTAGTGTGTGCTTGGTGTGTGGGTGTGTTTGTGTGTGTCCTGCGGTGGGTTGGCACCCTGCCCGGGATTGGTTCCTGCCTTGTGCCCTGTGTTGGCTGGGATTGGCTCCAGCAGACCCCCATGACCCTGTGTTTGGATTCAGCGGGTTGGAAAATGGATGGATGCTTCTACTCTCCATTTTATTTTTACTGAAGCCCCCAACCCCGCTTCTTCATTACCCAGCATTTGCAAGCATAACTCACCCCCTCCACTTTTTTAGGAGCAGCAGGGACAGCGGCACACACACATTCATTTTAATTAAGACCTGAAAGCAACACACCTTATAATAAAATACCAGAGCCTAAGTGAAGCCCAGCCTCACTGCAGTCAGCAGATGGACGTCGTATTTCATATGCAAGAGCCACAGCGGGAGGGGAGGACCAAATGCTCCACGCCAGCCGCTTGGTTTCTCACAGCATGATGACGTTAGGATGGACATGTTTTATGCTCTGCTGGTGGAGGTTCACTTGACTTCGACGAACCAGAGAGGAAGCTGCTGCGGGCTGCTAAAAGAGCGCTCGCTGTGTAAGCTCTGTGGCCCCCTAGTGGTCAAAGCATGGGGGTGCGAGTTTACATTTCTAATCACCGCCCTCATGTTACTCACCAATCAGTTTAATGTTCCATCTGAAACCAACCATCTGCTGTCCATTACAGGATGTATAAAGACGGAGCCTGTTTTGACAGCAGCTGGTGAACTGCGCTGAATTGAAGGACTCGGAATGTTAATTTGAGGCAATATTGAATTTCCGTGTGTAGAAATGTAAAAACTCCATTTGGCAGGAACACAACTGTGATTTTTTTTTCTTGTGTGTGTTATTAATATTTATTTTCTTTTGGTAATTGAGCTCCGTCTTGTCTATAAAAATGTGCTCCAGATAGAAATGATGCTGTCTATGCTGAGTTTATCTGCTCTCCCTGTGTCTTCATGAGTTTTCCTCCATTTGTTTCTCCCCCAAAATGGTGTTTTCTAATTTAGTGATTCTAAACTGTTGGCTTAAGTGTGAAGATGCCCTGTGATGTCCTGGCGTTCTCTCCAGTGTTGATCCCTGCTCCCTGTGGCCATTCGCTGGATGAATGAGAATGTTATGTCAGACAAACGCGCCACCTAGTGTAGTAACCCTCCTTAGTCACTAGGGGGCTCATCTATGAGCCTTTAATTTTTATGGCTCCCTTCAAAGTGAAAGACATTTTTATTTAGCACCTTTGCGCAATAAATACAATCTGAAGCTGCTGTTTAGATACAACATGCTTAGCGCTGGTCACGATAAGGATTTAACCGACCACCCTGCACCGTACATCGCTTATGCAGAACAGCAGATCATCATGGCCTGTCAGCGTCTCCTGACTTAGACAAGCACATCCAGTAATGCTTTGACTGATTGATCGACTAATTGAAGACGTCAGTCACTGAAAATGAACTGAGCCATATGGTTGAACATCTTGATGCGCGAAGGACCATATCAACGTTGGATATATTCACTCATTTAAAGCTCTCAGGGAAGACGTCTCAGATCTTAGCCATCTGGACGACAGAATCCTCATTCAGGAAAACGCTGAAGATTTAATAATAAGAATAATAAATGGAAAAACACTGGAACTGACCGCCTTTTACCGGCTATCACAGCACCACTGCTGGGGGTCCGCATGAGTTCTCAGAGGCACAACAAGACAGCATTATTCAGGGAGCTCTTTTCAAAATCAAAGTGAACTTTATTGTCATCTCAACCGTATACAAGTATACAGACTGACCAAATTGCGAAGCTCAGGGTCCACAGTGTGACAACATGACGTGCAGATAATAAATTAAAAATAGAATTAAAATGTAAATTTAAAACTAAAACACAAAGAAGACAAGACATTGTGCAAAGACAAGACAGAGAAGTAGCAGCAATATTGACGTGTAGTTAGCAATATGAACATTGATGCAATGTATGGTGTTTGCAATCTAGATACATAAATATAGTCAATAGATGTAGCGCCAACTACAATTGCTTTAGTGTTAATAAAGGACAAAGAACAAGTTCCAAGATGATACAATCTTCCCATCGTTAATGAAGTTGCAATTGTCTTTCAAAGTAAAGATGGTGAGCCTCCATTTGACCGCGATATTGTCCTGCATTTACGTCCTGATGGAACCAACAAACCTATCTTCCAACGCATAGACATTTGTTTTCCAAAACTTGATACTTTGACATACCCCATTTTGTTTCCAACTGGACAAGAAGGATGAAGTGCTCTCATTTCCAGATATAAAAAACATCAAGCACAGAAACGATCACGTGTATCCATAATAATAATAATAATTCTTTGCATTTATATAGCGCTTTTCTCACTACTCAAAGCGCTCAGCAATTGCAGGTTAAGGGCCTTGCTGAAGGGCCCAACAGAGCAGAGTCTCCTTTGGCATTTACGGGATTCGAACCGGCAACCTTCCGATTGTCAGTGCAGATCCCTAGCCTCAGAGCCACCACTCCATGAAAGAATATTTCTCCTACTGACTCTAGACAAAAGCTGGGGTATCACCTTGGTAAACCCATGTACTTTTGGAACTGTGAGAGGAAAATAGCACGACTTTACAGACAGGAGTCCAATGCAGAACTCTACTTACTTTGTTACTTTGTACAAAAAAATTATTAAACGCTGATGATGTAGATCATTTTGTCTATGCTGAAATTCCAAACAGAAAAACCTATCCTGACCTCATTAAAAAGATTCAGCATATTGGGATTCGCAAGATTACAAATATTGTTTTTACAGAAGTTCTGAAATAAAAGTGAAACTAATGAAATAGCAACAATTCAAAGAAAAAACAATTGTAAAAGTGTGTATCCGGAAAACCAAATACGGTGGTTGGCGAGCAAAGCGAGCAGGGGGCAAAGCCCCCTAGTAATAAATAAATAATAGATAATACAGAAATGATCAGTGTATGATAATAGCTGTTTAAGACATGTGTAGACAATGACAGGTCAGAATGTTTCACAGCAGAAGGATCTCAAGGGTGTCAAATCCTTAAAGGTTAGTATGAGATTTTCAGTTCTTCTCTACCTACACACTCATCTTTACAGGTCAGTGGCTCCCATGTATAAAAGTTCTGTTTTTAGAGGTGGTTGAGGACGTGTGGAAGATCCCAGGGGGCAGCCTGGTGTTAAGGAGTCTAACAGCTTGGAGGTAAAAACTCTCCTGCAGCCTGGCAGATCTGGCTCTGATGCTGCAGTATCTTCTCTTGGGTGGCAGAAGTGTGAAAAGTCCATGTGAGGGGTGTAAGGGGGTCCTGCTCAATGCTGCAGGCCTTGCGGACACTGCGTTTGTAAAATATGTCCTGTAGTGAAGGGGGAGGCACCCTAATAATGTTCTCTGCTGTCTTCACTATCCTTTGCAGGCGCTTGCGGTCGGATATGTTGCAGTTGCCATACCAGACCGTGATGCAGCTGGTCAGAACACTCTCAATGGTGCCTCTGTAGAACATGGTGAGGATGGAAGGGGGAAGACTTGCTCACTTCAGCCGCCTCAGGAAGTGTAGTTTCTGCTGGGCTTTCTTGATTAGTGATGAGGTGTTATGTGTCCACGTTATGTGCACACCGAAGAACTTGGTACTCCTAACAGTCTGCACATATAAACCATTGATGCTGAATGGGATGTGGGTAGGATGTGATTTTCTGAAGTCCACGATTATCTCTTTTGTCTTGTTGACATTGAGAGTGAGAGATTGTTGTCTTCACACCATGCAGACAGCCGTTCCACCTCATCTCTGTATGCTGTTTCATTATCCCTGCTTATCAGTCCCAGCAGCATCGTATCATCCGCAAACTTGATGATGTGGTTGGTGTTGTGTTTGGCTGTGAAGTCATGAGTCAGCAGGGTGAACAGCAGTGGACTAAGCACACAGCCCTGTGGTGCTCCAGTGCTCAGTGTGATGTTGCTGGAAGTTTTGCAGCCCATCTCTACTGACTGGGGCCTCTCCGCCAAGAAGTCCAGGACCCAATTGCAGAGGGTGGTGTTCAGGCCAAACCTGCTCAGTTTTACAACCAGCTTTGGAGGGATGATTGTGTTGAAGGCAGAGCTAAAGTCTATGAATAGCATCCTGACATAGGTGTCTTTTTTATCCAGATGTGTCAGAGGGAGGTGAAGGGCAGAGCATATGGCATCCTCAGTTGACCTGTTTGAGCGGTCTGCAAACTGAAGAGGGTCAAGGGAGGCAGGGAGATTAAATTTGCTAGTCTACCTCAGGGTCCCAGTAATTACATTTTGCTTAGAATGTTCCAGAAGGTTTCATGAATTCGGTAAAGCTGTGTTTTTGAATTCTGTTTGCAAGGATTTGCTTCCCAAGACCTCACAATTCCAGAAGTGCTGAGACTGGCACCGGAGAATGCCATGCTTAATTTAAAATGAAACCAAGATTAATCAGGTACTGTACTTTATCAATCAACTCGCCGTTCAAATAAATTGAATAATACAAGAAAAAAATTGTTGACGTGTGTTATCATATAAGACAAAATCTTTACAATATTTACACAATCCCCACACAAACAGACAAAGCGAAGACAGACACGGACACCAAACCGTCTACACAGAGTCCCAGATACATCCAGAATGGCGGAAATGAGGAATGGACCAGTGTGGGAGGGCGAAAGGATGAGACCCCCGCAGGAGGAGTGAGGGGTGGGGGTGTAGAACAGGAACAGCCAATGAAGAAAGCTTATGGGTGGATGGTGGTGAGTTCTCCCACTGACAGAAACAGCTTCCCCGAAACAAAAATAATCCGCAGTCCTACCAGCAAATCCCGAAATGCATCGAAGCTTCAGAGGTACAGAGGATGAGCAACTTAAAAACAGCTGAGTCTGAAAGTGAACTCCACTGTCCTTCAAAGATACGGCAGAACTGACTCTTTGGTCGAGAAGTTTGCTCCCCGCCTGTTAGGAAATGAACAGATTGAAAGATTGAATGGAAAAGATTTATATAGAACATTAGAACACTCTGGACGAGAACAGGCCATTCAGTCCAACAAAGCTTGCCAGTCCTGTCCACTTATTTCTTCCAAAATAACATCAAGTCGAGGTTTGAAAGTCCCTAACGTCTTACTGTCCACCACACTACTTGGTCGCTTATTCCAAGTGTCTGTCGTTCTTTGTGTAAAGAAAAACTTCCTAATGTTTGTGTGAAATTTCCTCTTCACAAGTGTCCAACTGTGTTCCCGTGTTCTTGATGAACTCATTTTAAAATAACAGTCTCAATCCACAGGACTAATTCCCTTCATCATTTTGCACACTTCACTCAGGTCTCCTCTTAATCTTCTTTTGCTTAAACTGTAAAGGCTCAGCTCTTTTCATCTTTCCTCATAACTCATCCCCTGTAGCCCTGGAATCAGCCCTTTCTCTAGTGCTGTTATGTCCTTTTTGTAACCTGGAGACTCAAACTCCACACAGGACTCCAGATGAGGCCTCACCAGTGTGTTATAAAGCTTGAGCAGAACCTCCTGTGACTTGTACTCCACACATCAAGGCGCTATATAACCTGACATTCTGTGAGCCTTCTTAATGGCTTGTCTGGCAGTTGATGGTGTTGAGTTCACTACGACTCCTAAGTCCTTCTCATAAGGTGGCCTTTCAATTTTTAGACGTCCCTTTGTGTATTAATCCCTCACATTTTTACTTCCTGTGTGTAATACTTATTTCATTACATTCCATTTTTTTCTGCTTAAACTGTAAAGGCTCAGCTCTTTCCTCAGAACTCATCCCCTGGAAGCCTTGAATCAGCAGAGTCACTTTTCTCAAGACTTCTTCTCGTGTCTGTCTAGCAGTCGATAGCTTAGAGTCCACTATGACTCCTCAATGCTTCTCATAAGGTGAACTTTTGATTTCATCTCATTTTAAAGTCACTGTCTCGATCCGCTGCACTAATTCCCTTCATCATTTTAAACACTTCAGTCAGGTCTCCTCCTCATCTCCTGTAAAAGCTCAGCTCTTTTCATTTTTCCTCATCACTCATCCCCTGTAGCCCTGGAATCAGCCTAGTCGCTCTTCTCTGGACTTTCTCTAGTGCTGTTATGTCTTTATGGAGACCAAAACTGCACCCAGGACTCCAGATGAGGCCCCACCAGTGTGTTATAAAGATTGAGCAGAATCTCCTGTGACTTGTACTCCACACATCAAGGCGCTATATAACCTGACATTCTGTTAGCCTTCTTAATGGCTTCTGAACACTGTCTGGAAGTCTATAGCTTAGAGTCCACTATGACTCCTAAATCCTTCTCTTGAGGTGGACTCTCGATTTTCCAACCTCCCATTGTGTATTCAGACCTCACATTTTTACTTCCTATGTGTAATTCTTTTCATTTACTGACATTAAATTTCAAATCTGCCCAAGCCTGTCTGCTGTCCAAGTCCTTCTGTGATGATATAACGGACTCCAAATTATCTGCTAATCCACCTATCTTGGTATCATCTGCCCACTTGACCAGCTTGTCCCTTATATTCCTATCTAAACCATTTATATATATTAAAAATAGCAGGGCCCCCAGCACTGCCCCCTGTGGCCGCCGAGAGTGGCATCCTTTTCAGCAGCTCTGTGTATGTGAATTTCCCCTTGGGATTAATAAAGTATCTATCTATCTATCTATCTATCTATCTATCTATCTATCTATCTATCTATCTATCTATCTATCTATCTATCTATCTATCTATCTATCGGGTAACTAATTAAACTACAATACCCACAATGCCTCACTGCATGCCACCATTCCCTGCTAAACCCTTTAAACTCATTGTTTTGGACCCGCCGTCAGGACCGATCAATAATCTAAAATGTTTTAAACGACCAGATGACGATGAACAATGTTTTGAACCTGTGCTCTGTTTCTATGACTTCGCCTTGGATTCTATTTTGGGGGGGAGCTTTGTTCACTTGGATTACCTGGTGCTGCTGGTAACTCCTTTTGAGCTCTTTGGAGTGTTACAGTGTAACACAACATTTTGTGAGACTATGTGGAAGAAACCCCCCGAGGAAGACAGGAATAGTTCAATCAATTAGATTTTTATTCAGTCACAGAGGAGTACATGAATTCTACGTTGTGTCGCACACGAGTGACTAGGGAGCAGCTAAAGGACCCGACGAGCCACACAGGGGATTGGGACAGTGTGCTAACCGCTCTCTCTATATTTCAACAGGAAAGATGAGCAACAAAAGAACACGGCACCTTGAGTTCGTCTCCATTGCCTTATCCAGACGTCCAGGCCGCTTCCATGTTCTTTAGTCACCTCCGGTCCCTTGAAGATGACGTCACCACCATCCCAAGATCCTTGGCGTCATCTTTTCCCAGCATTCCCACTTCCGTTCCCACCTCATAAATACGTCCATGTTTTGCCCATTGGTTGTCACTTGTGTATCCCATAAACTGACCGTTATTTGTTTTTCTGATTATGCTTTGCAGCATACGGGGGCGGAATCCTTAAACGTGGTCTCTGTGTTTTCTTCACAGTTACAATGCAGAAGAGAAAAGTTCCATTTTTCGATTGGCTTTTTATAATTTCTTCTTCCTCCCCCTTCCCTTTACTTAATCAAAAAGCAGAAAATCGTTTACTTAAGCATTTCATTTCATTACGCTAATGGGCCAGCTGTTCTTCTTTTTTTTTGTACTTGTCAGATAGACCCTAAAGAAGGAAGGGTCATCTTTCCTGTCTGAAAAATTCAAATGGAAATTGTCCTGGGTCAGCTTACTGCACCCTGTCTTATGACAGACGCCTGTTTGAACACAACTTTTAACCCTTTGTAGCTTTCAAGTGTTTTTTTTTTCTTTTTTTCTTTCACAAATACATCTTCGATTTTTTATAAAGTTTCTACGGGGCTCCTTCATTCTAGCTGGGGTTTTTGATAGGATTTCCCCCTCTAGTGGAAATTTTTGAAAGAGTGCTTGAAACTGTTTAGTGCTTTGGGTCTCCCAGTCGTAACTAAACCATTATGAGAATTGAAATCCACTATTCCAAAATGTAAAATACCTGAAAAGGCCCACAAAAGAAAGACAAACTATCTAAGAGATGAAACCAAATCACTTTTTTTTTTAAATTCCCATTTTTTAACAATAGGCTTGAATTGTTTGCTTTGACCCGTACTTTGATTTTAAACAACAGTCTGGTCGTCCTTGCAGCAATGCGGTAGCAACAGCTAAGAAACAAAGCAAGAAATGACGGTGCCCATAAAAATAAGACTGCGTCATGGGAAAATGTGAAGTAATTCTGACTCGCCGAAAACAAAACTAAACATAAAACAAGAAGAGTGAGTTCTACAACATGAACCCTGCCCCCCCCCCCCCCCCCCCCCAAATGCATACAGAATAAGTTGAAAAGAGTAACGAGAAACAACAAACATTTTCAAACAAACCCGATCTCAACATCAGCGCTGTTCCCTTCTTGGTTTTCTTTCGCCTGACGGAGCACAGGCAGTGCAGCTCTCCGTCCACGTTGTGTTATTCATGACTTTGGCTTTTTGACGATGCAGCATTTGCAGTATTTTAATGAGTTAATTAGTTTAAAATTTCCCTAATGTGTGAAGAGAAGTGTTGGCATCTCATTCCCGCACATTTAACTCTTTAATCGGGGTCTACAGCTAATCCTTGGCTGAACTGGGCTGATTGTTTCTTTTTCCAATGTTAGGCATTTTCATTTTTTTTCACGACTTGCTGTTTATTTAAATTGATCTGCACTTCAGAATGTTAAACGACCCTGAGGCAGTTATACTGTTATTAAAAAATAAGCAGATCTACAAGAGAAAGGCTTGTGGTGCCCTATTGGGTATGCCCTGTTTTATGATTACTTATATATTTATTTATTTTGTATAGCACTCTTCACCCAGTGCAGGCTGTGATGCCCCCAGTGCCTGCAGCCTTGGCACTGCCCCCTTCCCAGGGCATTGATAGTCAAGACTGAGGATGGACCATGGCGAGGGAGTGAACAAATGAGACTTACTTTCAAAAAATAAATAGCAGTTTATTTAAAACACTAACTGTGCCACCCATCTAAGATGGGTTGAAATCAAATTAATCAATGCAGACATTAGCATTAACATTTGCAGTACACCATGCATGTCTGTATGTCTCTTTTATGTGCCATTTAGTATGGCATTTGTAAAAGCAGTGTTAATATTTCTGCTGCGCCCTCTGTTGGAATAATAAATGAAATGTGTGTCTCTGTAATATGCCATTTGGTATGGGATTCGTAAAAGCAGTTGTGATGGAACTGGGGCACCAGTCGGCCTCAAACCCCAAACATGAAGACATAACTACAGTCCCAGGTTCAAATGAACAGGTGTTTACTATACACTCCCCTCTCTCCACCGCACTGCCCTCTTTCAGTTGTGTGTTGTCTTCCTTCTTCCCAGCTATGATTCGCATTGACAAGGGAGTGCTGTCCCTTTTATTGAGGACCTGGGATTACTTCCCGTGCCAGAACTGCTCCCTGTTGGAAGTACTTCCGGGTCATATGGAAGTGCAATATATTGGGGAGTACATCTTCTTGCAGCACCCTCTTGATGCACACACAGACCCCAGCAGGGCTGTGCTGCCAGACTACAACTCCTGGCATTCCTTGCTGGTTCCCAAATGGGCACTGATATCGAGGACTGCTACCATATAGTGACTGGGGGGAATAAACACCCTACAGAGACAATCGTTCATTGTCCTTCTTTTCTCTTCTCCCGTCAAGGGACGGTACTGGAACCACTTCTGGGCAGGATGCCTGTCCATTTGTGCAGGGCCTCCAGTCTGGGTAAGGAATCTCCTTCTCTGTCTGGGCTGCCTGTCCATCCCATATGGATATGGCCCCTTTCCCTGACTGACCTCTTGAAGCTTCTCATCTGAGCATGGAACCATACTTGCGCCATCAGGTTGGAATAACACATGTAGCGGATGTCTCTGTTATATTCCATTTGGTAGAAGGTTCACAAAAGCAATGTTAATGTTTGTGATGTGCCATCTGCTGGAATAACAAATGTAATGAATATATCTGTAATATGCCTTTTGGTCTGGGATTTGTAAAAGCAGTGTTAATGTTTGTGATGTACCATCTGTTGGAATAACAAATGCAGTGGATGTCTTTGTTATATGCCATTTGGTATGGGATTCACAAAAGCAGCATTCATGTTTGTGATGTTCTGTCTGTTACAATGACAAATGTGATGCATTTTATTACTAAAAATGCTTTTGATGCCCCATCTTTTGGGATGACAGTGACATAACAATCAGATGGACACACAGACACTTATCCTATTATTATGGTGGATTGAGAAATTAAAGTGCATTCTAAACTGACATGCAGAACAGTACAATTAATACATTTTTCAATAAATCCATTAAAATCATGCCATTAAACCATCAGTGTTGGAGTGATCCAAATAAAATCCAGCCAACGTTAAAATCCAAATCGGAAAAGTAAAATCCACAAAGCTCCTTCTGTCTCTTCCTCTCTTGTTATCAGGACTCACAGGTGTCACATGGACGCAGCCTCCTTCAGATCCTCCACCTGTGGACCTGGAGCCGTGACCTCCATCGGTCACCTCAACTCTTAGGGTGCCATGCCCTCTCATGCGTGATATTGTGTCGGGACTCCATCCTTCCACCTGCTCCTGTGGCCCCTCACACCCTCTCGCCAGCTCCTGTTTTCAACATGTTAGCTGGCAAAAACACGGCCACCTCGTGGAGCTCCTCCAGCCCTCCGCCCTGCTCGGTATAAACTCATCAGCTGGGTTCGTCCTCCTCGCTTACGTCTCCAAAATCAGCGATCGCTTTCCATTTCGTTTCATTTAATTTGGTTCATTTTGTTTTGTTTGTTTTTTTTCCCCCCATTCCTTTTCCTTCTCTTATCTATGGCATGAACCTAAAAATCTAAAAAAAAACCCTCAGCTGGTGCCCCCCGTCAGCTGGTACTCATTAATTAGTAATCGCACATGCCAAAAAGAACGCATCCCGCACAAACACCAATGCAGTGGTTCTCAACCTGTGGGGCGGGCCGCCCTAGGGAGGCGCAAAGTAACAAAAAGGGGGGTGCGAAGATGTGAAAAAAAGAAAACAAGAATCGAAAATATGAACAATACATCTATTGAAACTAAAACAAATGAACTTAAACTACATTCTGATACTAGAAAAATAAATACAGAGTTAGGTAAATGTCGATAAAAGTTAAGAAGTGTGATGGACAGCAGGCGTTTCAGTCCGGCCGGGACGTCCCTCAACAAAAGAAGACAACCTTTTTAGGGCACTACATCCCCCGGGACACTAGATGGCAGCTCCCCTGGATGGAAATGGTTCCTTGGATTCCCGCAGGGCGGCATGGGACATGGAGTTCATCTCTTCAGCCCTGTTGGGCGCCGTGGGTGCCGCCAGGGGGAGCTCACCAAGAACCCGGGGACTTTTACAATTGCGCTACCCCGGAAGTACTTCGGGGTCACGAGGACGGAAGCCCGCAGTACTTCCGGGACAATTGATAAAGGAAGATGTGGTGTTGGCCCGGAGAAGAAATACTTTTGGGTCATAGACTTTAAAAGAATTGTGGAAAACCCCAGCAGATGGAGCCGGAGTTGGGTGGGAGTGGAGGATTGGTTATTGTGATCACTGTATTGGTGATTATTATTATTGAGAATTGTGGAGTGTGCGGTGCTTTGTGCACTTTATTGAAGAATTATTATTAAAGAATCTTCTTGGTGTTTTAAACGTGTGTCTTGGACGTCTGTCTGGTGGGTTCAATGGGGCAACAGCGCCCCTAGTGTCCACAGTAGGTATATTAAAATATGCATCTATGGTACAGTTAGGTCCATCAATATTTGGACAGAGACAACTTTTTTCTCATTTTGGTTCTGTACATTACCACAATGAATTTGAAATGAAACAACTCCGATGCAGTTGAAGTGCAGACTTTCAGCTTTAATTCAGTGGGGTGAACAAAACGATTGCATAAAAATGTGAGGCAACTAAAGCATTTTGTGAACACAATCCCTTCTTCATTTCAGGGGCTCAAAAGTAATTGGACAAATGAAATAACTGGAAATCAAATGTTCATTTCTAATATTTGGTTGAAAACCCTTTGCTGGCAATGACAGCCTGAAGTCTTGAACTCCTGGACATCACCAGATGTTGGGTTTCCTCCTTTTTAATGCTCTGCCAGGCCTTTACTGCAGCAGCTTTCAGTTGCTGTTTGTTTGTGGGCCTTTCTGTCTGAAGTTTAGTCTTCAACAAGTGAAATGCCTGATCAGTTGGGTTAAGATCAGGTGACTGACTTGGCCATTCAAGAATTGTCCACTTCTTTGCTTTAATAAACTCCTGGGTTGCTTTGGCTGTATGTTTTGGGTCATTGTCCATCTGTATCATGAATCAACAAGGGGGCTCGCTCGCTTCGTTCGCCTACCCCCGGCGTTTTGAACCCGTGCCCGCTGGGCAGCTACGTGTCCGGATGACGCACGTTTAATACGGAGCGTTTGCCCGTGTCATTCTGGAGTCCCCCACTGGTAATACAGAGCTTCGTCCGTACTATTACGCGGCGCATTTTGGACTACTGCGGACCCCGTAGTTTTTCTCGTTTCAGTTTGTATCTTTGGTCAGTTGAGCTCATGTTTTTCAAGCTTTTGAATTCCGGTCTTCATTATCTGTAACCTGCTGTCCATGTGCGTGGCCCCCTTGTTCAACCTGTTTATGACGTTTTACTTTGCTTTCTACTCTGTCTTTAATTTCTGACCTAGCTTTATTCCGGTTTTGTTTCAATGACACTGGGTCCGTGGTGATTATATGTAAAGGAGGCAGTGTAATTTTACCCTTTTGACAACTACGTGTAAATTCATTATTTGTATTGCCAGTTGTTTCTTCTGGGAAGTTAAGTGAATGACAATGATTGCAAATGACATTCATTAATCCCAATGAATTTTCCTCAATAGTGGACTCATTATTGAAGGCGTTGTCAGCCAACTGGCGTAAGCATTTAGCAGGTGTCTGGCGTTGATGTCCGCGACGGGCATGTTTTGCTTGTGGCGTTTGACTGACGCGTTGTTGCATGTACATTATTTGTGACGCGCTATTTTGTAGTTTTAATTGATTTGCCACCGCTTTGCGAAATAAGGAGGATCGCACTCACTGTTAATATGTATCCTTTTCTGCAGTTGAACGGTTAATAGTGCTTTATTGTAAGGAGATACACCTATGCTGCCTAGTGTGAAGGTGTTCAGATGACGTATGTTTAATATGGACGTTTCCTTTAGAAATGTGGTTTTGGGTGTCACTTCTTATTGAGGGGGGGGGTTGAGGATTGTTGTTGCGCGAGCGTCTTCTTTCTTTTTGTGTCCCATGGGCTTGACACCTACGCCGACACCCATGCTGCCTAGTGTGAAGGTGTCGACGTTCACTTTAGAATATGTGGCTTTGGGTGTCACTTCTTATGGATGTGTGGGGGGGATTGTTGTTGCGCGAGCGTCTTCTTTCTTTTTGTGTTCCTGTGTCTTGTTTGAATCCCCCTCTTTGTGTGTGTCCCGTCCCTTGCTTGTAGGGTCTGTGGGGTGGTTTTGTGTTCTTTTTTTATTGTCTTCCATGGGCTTGTTGAAGAATCCCCCTCTTGGTGTGTGTCCCGTCCCGTGCCTGTAGGGGGAGGGGGGGGGGGGGGTGGTGGTCGTGCCTTGCCGTTGTGCGCTCGTCTGTTCTTTTTTTTTTGTTGTGTTTAGTTTCGTGTGCAATGTGTTTTGTGCTTTGCCCGCGGTTGAGTACTTTTTTATGTGCCTTTTCCTTTTTTCGGTGCTTGTGTGACTCCTTTTTGTATGTGCTCACTCCTTTTTGCTGTGGTCTTGTCCGCCACTCGCGGCCCCTCATCCGCCTTTGTCGCCTTCTTTTGTCCGCCTTTCTCCGACTCTCGCGGACTCTTTTTGCGCCTGCGCCTCTCGCGGACCCTCATCCGCCTCTCTCGCCCTCTTTTGTCCGCCTTTCTCGGCTCCTCAGCCGACTCTCGCGGACTGTTTTTGCGCCTGCGCAGTACGTCTTTTTGCAGCTACGGCCCATGGCCGGATGTGCCTGCGTCCATCATCCGGTTTAGCATTCTCGGTTAGTAATATAGATGTGACTGCTGTATTTACCCCTCCTCGAACCGCCACCTTACCGTGGTGGAGGGGTTTGCGTGTCCCAATGATCCTAGGAGCTCTGTTGTCTGGGGCTTTATGCCCCTGGTAGGGCCACCCAAGGCAAACTGGTCCTAGGTGAGGGATGAGACAAAGAGCGGTTATACAAACCTCCTATGACGAATAAAAAATTTGGACGGCGTTTTCCCTCGCCCAGACGCGGGTCACCGGGGCCCCTCTCTGGAGCCAGGCCTGGAGGTGGGGCTCGATGGCGAGCGCCTGGTGGCCGGGCTTGCACCCATGGGGCTCGGCCGGGCACAGCCCGAAGAGGCAACATGGGTCCCCCTTCCCATGGGCTCACCACCTATGGGAGGGGCCAAGGAGGTCGGGTGCAGTGTGAGTTGGGTGGTGGCCGAAGGCGGGGACCTTGGCGGTCCGATCCTCGGCTACAGAAGCTGGCTCTTGGGACGTGGAATGTCACCTCTCTGAAGGGGAAGGAGCCTGAGCTAGTGCACGAAGTTGAGAGGTTCCGGCTAGATATAGTCGGGCTCACCTCGACGCACAGCTTGGACTCTGGAACCAATCTCCTTGAGAGGGGCTGGACTCTGTACCACTCTGGAGTTGCCCCCGGTGAGAGGCGCCGAGCAGGTGTGGGTATACTTATTGCCCCCCAACTTGGAGCCTGTACATTGGGGTTTACCCCGGTGGACGAGAGGGTAGCCTCCCTCCGCCTTCAGGTGGGGAGACGGGTCCTAACTGTTGTTTGTGCGTATGTACTGAACAGCAGTTCGGAGTACCCACCCTTTTTGGAGTCCCTGGAGGGGGTGCTAGAGGGCATACCTTCTGGAGACTCCCTCATTCTGCTGGGAGACTTCAATGCTCACGTGGGCAATGACAATGAGACCTGGAAGGGCGTGATTGGGAGGAATGGCCCCCCCGATCTGAACCCGAGCGGTGTCTTGTTATTGGACTTCTGTGCCCGTCACGGATTGTCCATAACGAACACCATGTTCAAGCATAGGGGTGTTCATATGTGCACTTGGCACCAGGACACCCTAGGCCTCAGTTCGATGATCGACTTTGTGGTCGTGTCGTCGGACTTGCGGCCACATGTCTTGGACACTCAGGTGAAGAGAGGGGCGGAGCTGTCAACTGATCACCACCTGGTGGTGAGTTGGCTTCGATGGTGGGGGAGGATGCCGGTCAGGCGTGGTAGGCCCAAACGTGTTGTGAGGGTCTGCTGAGAACGTCTGGCAGAGCCCCCTGTCAGAAGTAGCTTCAACTCCCACCTCCGGCAGAACTTTGACCACGTCCCGAGGGAGGTGGGGGACATTGAGTCCGAATGGGCCATGTTCCGTGCCTCTATTGTTGAGGCAGCTGACCGGAGCTGTGGCCGTAAGGTGGTCAGTGCTTGTCGTGGCGGCAATCCCCGAACCCGTTGGTGGACACCGGCGGTGAGGGATGCCGTCAAGCTGAAGAAGGAGTCCTACAGGACCCTTTTGTCCTGTGGGACTCTGGAGGCAGCTGATAGGTACCGGCAGGCCAAGCGGAATGCGGCTTTGGTGGTTGCTGAGGCAAAAACTCGGGCATGGGAGGAGTTTGGGGAGGCCATGGAGAACGACTTTCGGACGGCTTCGAGGAGATTCTGGTCCACCGTCCGGCGTCTCAGGAGGGGGAAGCAGTGCAGTGTCAACACTGTGTATGGTGGGGATGGTGCACTGCTGACCTCGACTTGGGACGTTGTGGGTCGGTGGGGGGAGTACTTCGAAGACCTCCTCAATCCCACTAACATGCCTTCCAATGAGGAAGCAGAGCCTGGGGACTCGGAGGTGGGCTCCCCCATCTCTGGGACTGAGGTCACCGAGGTGGTCAAAAAACTCCTTGGTGGCAGGGCCCCGGGGGTGGATGAGATACGCCCGGAGTTCCTCAAGGCTCTGGATGTTGTAGGACTGTCTTGGTTGACGCGTCTCTACAACATCGCATGGACATCAGGGACAGTGCCTCTGGATTGGCAGACCGGGGTGGTGGTCCCCCTCTTTAAGAAGGGGGACCGGAGGGTGTGTTCCAACTACAGAGGGATCACACTCCTCAGCCTCCCTGGAAAAGTCTATTCGGGGGTCCCAGAGAGGAGGGTCCGTCGGATAGTCGAACCTCGGATTCAGGAGGAACAGTGTGGTTTTCGTCCTGGTCGCGGAACAGTGGACCAGCTCTACACCCTTGGCAGGGTCCTGGAGGGTGCATGGGAGTTCGCCCAACCAGTCTACATGTGTTTTGTGGACTTAGAAAAGGCATTCGACCGTGTCCCACGGGGAATCCTGTGGGGGGTGCTCTGGGAGTATCGAGTGCCGGACCCCCTGATAAGGGCGGTTCGGTCCCTGTACAACCGGTGTCAGAGCTTGGTCCGCATTGCCGGCAGTAAGTCGAACCCGTTTCCAGTGAGAGTTGGACTCCGCCAGGGCTGCCCTTTGTCACCGATTTTGTTTAGAACTTTTATGGACAGAATTTCTAGGCGCAGCCAGGGCGTTGAGGGGGTCCGGTTTGGTGGACTCAGGATTGGGTCACTGCTTTTTGCAGATGATGTTGTCCTGTTTGCTTCATCAGGCCGTGATCTTCAGCTCTTTCTGGATCGGTTCACAGCTGAGTGTGAAGCGGCTGGGATGGGAATCAGCACCTCCAAATCCGAGACCATGGTCCTCAGCCGGAAAAGGGTAGAGTGCCCTCTCAGGGTTGGGAGCGAGATCCTGCCCCAAGTGGAGGAGTTCAAGTATCTTGGGGTCTTGTTCACGAGTGAGGGAAGAATAGAGCGTGAGATCGACAGGCGGATCAGTGCGGCATCCGCAGTAATGAGGGCTCTGCATCGGTCTGTCGTGGTGAAAAAGGAGCTGAGCCGCAAGGCAAAGCTCTCAATTTACCAGTCGATCTACGCTCCTACCCTCACCTATGGTCATGAGCTATGGGTAATGACTGAAAGAACGAGATCGCGAATACAAGCGGCTGAAATGAGTTTCCTCCACAGGGTGTCTGGGCTCTCCCTTAAAGATAGGGTGAGAAGCTCAGAGTAGAGCCGCTGCTCCTCCGCATCGAGAGGAGTCAGATGAGGTGGCTCAGGCATCTGATCAGGATGCCTCCTGGACGCCTCCCTGGTGAGGTGTTCCGGGCACGTCCAACCGGGATGAGGCCCCGGGGAAGACCCAGGACACGCTGGAGGGACTATGTTTCCCGGCTGGCCTGGGAATGCCTCGGGATTCTCCCGGAAGAGCTAGAAGAAGTGGCCGGGGAGAGGGAAGTCTGGGCATCTCTGCTCAAGCTGCTGCCCCCGTGACCCGACCTCGGATAAGCGGAAGAGGATGGATGGATGGATGGATGCTGTATTTAGCTGGATGTGAGCAGTCAGTATGTCTCTGAACACCTCAGAATTCATTCGGCTACTTCTGTCCTGTGTCACATCATCAATAAACACGAGTGTCCCAGTGCCACTGGCAGCCATCACACTGTCTCCCTCCACCGTGTTTTACAGATGATGTGCTATGCTTTGGATAATGAGCTGTTCCACACCTTCTCCATACTTTTTTCTTGCCATCATTCTGGTAGAGGTTGATCTTGGTTTCATCTGTCCAAAGAATGTTTTTCCAGAACTGCGCTGGCTTTTTTAGATGTTCTTTAGCAAATTCCAATCTAGCCTTTCTATTCTTGAGGCTTATGAGTGGCTTGCACCTTGCAGTGCACCCTCTGGATTTACTTTCATGCAGTCTTCTCTTTATGTTAGACTTGGACATCGATACGCTCGCCTACCCCTGGAGAGTGTTGTTGACTTGTTGGCTGTTGTGAAGGGGTTTCTCTTCACCATGGAAATGATTCTGCGATCATCCACCACTGTTGTCTTCCGTGGACGTCCAGGTCTTTTTACGTTGCTGAGTTCACCAGTGCTTGCTTTCTTTCTCAGGATGGACCAAACTGTAGATTTTGCCACTCGTAATATCGTAGTAATTTCTCTGATGGGTTTTTTCTGTTTTTGCAGTTTAACTCTTTTAGGGCTAATTTTTCTTTTGTTTCTTTTCTCCCAGGGCTGAATATTTTTCCAAAAACTAACATTTTTTAAAAAAGAACACAAAGCAATTGTTTAACATATCAAATCAACAAAAAATATTTCCTTTTGACAAATGTTACTGTCTTGCATGCTGTACGAGCCTGCATACTCTATGATTTCACATACATATCACATACATTTTACACAGCAAAGTCTGATCTCGCTCAAAGCAGCCAATTTCAGTCATTGCCACAGTGCACTCCTTACAATATGTGTTGTTTTGATGCCTATTTTTCAATTGTCTGTTGCTGCACTTTCTCACATATTGTTAGTGTGTACTGTAGAGAGACAAGTCATCCATTTGCCATCGTGCCATACCACTGCCACCAAGTTTTCTGCCTGCATGAAAACCGTATTGTCACCTCTTTTCATCTTCTGAAACTTTATGAACTTTATGTATGGCATTATAGCCTGACTCACCCCATGGGATTTGCTTCTGTTTATTACTGAAGTGAATAAAACTTTGCAGCAGCACGTACCTAAGCCACCAGGGGACAAAACATGTTTGGACCAATGCTCCCTGAAGTTATATCACCAGTTCTGTCCCATCTCTATTTGTAATGCCACAGCGCGCTTCATCTCGTCTTTCGTTGTGGGTTTCCACTTTGAAAAACGAGAATGTGATGCAAACGCAGCCCGCGATTCAAAAAAAATCTCTGCCTACCTGTTTGTCTCATCTGACAGTAGCTGAAAAGCAGCATCAGGAGAGAGCAGCCTGGAGTACAGCAGCTGGTGATCTGTCGTGTCCAAAAGCAAGCCATGCCGTCTTGTGAAGTCCAGTAGCCAGATCGGCTCTCAACGGATCAATGTCTGTGTATTTATCCCATGCGAACCTTGCCGTAGATGCATCGGCTGCGCGAAGGCACTCAACTGGCAGCAGATCCGCTGGCGCGGCATCGGCTGGTGTCTGATCAGCTGATGCCGGCTTCTCACTCTCTTGCTCGATCTCCTGATCACTGCCAATAAAATCCGATTCTGAAAAATCAAGAGTCCGACTCCGCGATAATGCGCAAAACATCGTCTGCCGAGTGTTTTCTTTTCTGCACTTGCTTCGCTCCCTTTTCACATGTCGATGCCATCTTGACATTGTTTACATTTCGCAACTCATGCACACGCAAGGTTTAGTTGTCGAGTCAACGAGTCTAGCATTCCTCCAAGCACAGAGGGAATGCCTGTGACGCGACAGTGAGATTTGTCGCCATTAACAGCTGATTGTCGCCCCCTATCCCTGGATGTCGACTTTTGTCGACATTCGCCTTCAACCCCTCCTGTCGACAAAAGTCGACATCCACCCTAAAAGAGTTAAGGATGGCTTCTTTCACCTGCATGGAGAGCTCCTTTGACCACATGTTGTCTGTTCACAGCAAAATCTTCCACATGCAAGCACCACACCTAAAATCAACTCCAGGCCTTTTATCTGCTTAACTGATAAGGACATAACGACGGACTTGCACACACCTGCCCATGAAATAGCCAAAGAGTCAATTGTCCAATTACTTTTGAGCCCCTGAAATGAAGAAGGGATTGTGTTCACAAAATGCTTTAGTTGCCTCACATTTTTATGCAGTCGTTTTGTTCACCCGACTGAATTAAAGCTGAAAGTCTGCACTTCAACTGCATCGGAGTTGTTTCATTTCAAATTCATTGTGGTAATGTACAGAACCAAAATGAGAAAAAAGTTGTCTCTGTCCAAATATTTATGAACCTAACTGTATATCCATCCATCCATTTTCCAACCCGCTGAATCCGAACACAGGGTCACGGGGTCTGCTGGAGCCAATCCCAGCCAACACATGGCACAAGGCAGGAACCAATCCCGGGCAGGGTGCCAACCCACCGCCGGACACACACACACCCACACTCCAAGCACTAAGGCCAATTTAGAATTGCCAATCCACCGAACCAGCATGTCTTTGGGTTGTGGGAGGAAACCGGAGCGCCTAGAGGAAACCCACACAGACACGGGGAGAACATGCAAACTCCACGCAGGGAGGACCCGGGAAGCGAACCCAGGTCCCCAGGTTTCCCAACTGCGAGGCAGCAGCGCTACCCACTGCACCCCCTAACTATATATCATTAATTAAAAAAGAACAAATTGGTATTAGTGGGCTCCTTTCAAAAAACGTTAAGGGGGGCGTGATTAAAACTGTTATGAAAACTCGGGTCGCAAATACTTAAAGGTTGAGAAACGCTGAACTAAAGTAAGAGGGTGTGCTTCTCATCTGTTAAAGTCTCCACTTCACTTCTCACCTCCTTCATCATCTCACGCCGCAGACTCAGAGCACTGAGACGCGATCTCAGGTAGAATGCAATCAAAGCGCATTAACACGAATGGCGCCTAGCATCGCCTGCCCGTTAATTAATTTCCAGAACTATGGAGACGAACCTGTGGCGGCTGGTGGTCTTAAAAACAGGGAAAACACATTTTAGACTTACAGGACCTCATAGAATTAGTCAGGTATTGCATCATGTTATTTATATGTAGATTCTGCCCCCCTTTTCTTTTTGTAGATAACGGTCTGTGACCCTGGCATACCACCTGGGAGTCTCTTCCAGAAACGTGACCAGTTTCCTCTCAGTGCCAAGCACAGCCATGTTGCTTAAACAGTTTTGTCCCGTTGTGTTGCGTTTTGTAGGATTTGACTTGTTTGAAGCCGGAGAAGCTCCTCTCTGCACCTGCTGATGTCGCTCCTATTTAGGCCACTAAAGACAATGGCTTGAATAGCTGAGGCATTGCACTGTCCTACTCCATGTCTTTAAAAAACACCAAGAAATCACACTTGGCTGGCTAGTTATCCCCCCTGGCACCCCTCACAACCAAGCTTGAAATAAACAAACAAACTTCACTAAACCGAAACAAGGAGCAAACACAAGAACACCACATGTATGGTTATATTTTGTAACCACAAGGGGGTGCCAGAGAGCCCCAAACCACAGACCAAGCAATACACCAGACATTAAAAGAATAAAATAACGGATATTTACTCCTCACTGCACCTTCACAGACCTGCTTTCTGCATTGTGCCACAAATAAGCAATAACAAAGCAATAGCAAAAATACAACAAAGTGCCAATTCTTCCTCCTTCTCTGCCTCCGTTGAATGTTTTCCACTGCCCCCCAACTCTGAATCAACTACAGTTGTGCTTGAAAGTTTGTGAACCCTTTAGAATTTTCTCTATTTCTGCATAAATATGACCTAAAACATCATCAGATTTTCACTCAAGTCCTAAAAGTAGATAAAGAGAAACCAGTTAAACAAATGAGACAAAAATATTATACTTGGTCATTTATTGATTATTATTTATTATTTCCTCAGTTTGTACACAATCTGTGTGGTGTATTGCTTGATCTGTGGTTTGGGGCTCTCTGGCACCCCCTTGTGGTTACTAAATATAACCATACATGTGCTGTTCTTGTGTTTGCTCCTTGTTTCGGTTTAGTGAAGTTTGTTCGTTTATTTCAAGCTAGGTTGTGAGTGGTGCTAACTAGCCAGCCAGGGGTATGCTGTGCCATTTCTTGCTGTTTTTTTTAAAGACATGGAGTGGGACAGTGCAATGCCTCAGCTATTCGAGCCGTTGTCTTTACACAAACTTTCAAGCACAACTGTACATACTGTAAGGCAGTGGACTCCTTTTTATGCTGGAGCTGGGAATGCTTCCTGTGCCATGCCATATCTTTTGGACCCTAACAACACCCTTTCTCGAGCCGCCCCTCAGGACCCTGACAGGACTGTACTTCCAGACTTCATATCCCAAGCACCCCTGCAGCTGTCCCAAGTGGGTTCCCATACGAGGGACACTGCCACCTGGTGTATGGGGGATAGAACCTCTCCCGACTCTCGGCTTCTGCTGGTCCCTCCATTAATTTATTCCGGCCGGGTACAAAGTTATTTATTTGTTCCGCCGGCCAATCCGTCTGTGTCATCATACAGGTCTCCCATTATGGATAATTGCTTCTTCCCCATCTCATCTGGGTTGCCCGTTCTCCTCCTAAAATTCACATTAGGATTTGCACAAATGAACATAGTTGTCTGGGATCATTAGAAAATGACAGACTACGAACAGCAGCTTCACTTGCCAAAAATCTGCACGGGACTGAACTTGAAATACTCTGATGCCAAAATGCTGTCAATCAAAAAAAAAGGTCCCTCCTCTTTGACAGATCCTCCAATCATCTTGCAGCAGCCCGGCCCACTGCCCCATTTACTCCAAGAGCTTCCCTCGAAATGACGTTTTGAAGGATTTGTCCAATAACATCTCCCTTTGCTGCACTGAGAGCAAAGCATATTCTGAAGTGCCACTGAAGTCCAGAGAAGCTGCGCTTCAGTGAGTTTAAATGGATTGTGCTGCCACGGAAATGTATGAGGAACAAAAATCACATTAGACCACCTGCAAGAAATGATTGCTGATTCTGAATGAACTAGCCCTGAAGTGTCTAGCATACTCTTTGTAATAGTGATATAAATATAGCAGTGCATATTTGATTAACTTTTTTCGTGACATTTGTGGCCACCCAAACCCGACCCCGACAGATGCAAGTTCAACACACACGCTTTTACTTTTCCTCATGAGAAACGCTTTGCCTCGTTTCCCACCTTCACAGCACAGTTCCAAAGCACAGTACACGGCACAAAATACACTTCTCGTCTTTTCTCTTTCCTTCTCTGTCCGCCTCCACTCCTCCTGGCAAGCTTCATCCTCTTCCTCCCGACTGTGGATCTCCGAATGGAGTGAAGTGCCTCCTTTAATGGAGTTCCTGGAAGTCCTCCATGTGGCTCATCGGCGTTACCTGGAATCCAACGTAGGGCTCTGCAGCTCCCCCTGGTGGCCCTCACAGAACCCAACAGGGCTGTACCAAACTCCAACTCCCAGCCTGCCCTGCAGGAATCCGTGGGGCCACAGCTGCCCTCTAGCATCCTGGGGAAGGTAGTGCCTTGTGGATGCTCTATCCCCATGTCCTTCCATCCAGTGGGCATCCCGGCCGGGTAATGGGCATGGGGTGCCCATCACACATTTCAGAGAAGGCGGAGCTTCCCTTTGTAGTTTTAGAGCAGTTGCCTCTGAGAAGAAAAAAAAAACAAAAGCTCAGTCAGCAGCATCAGTGGGGGAGTCGACAGTTAGATAGAAGACTGAATCAGGGAGGGTCTTCAATAACAACTGCAACATTTATTAATGCAAAATATAATTCAAAGTGCTTTACAAATGATTGGAAGTGGAAACAAAGGAAACAATCATCAAAAACTCTAATTACGGATGGTTAATGGAGACAAAAACCTCAAAGGTTCTCTGACCAAAAGCCCACTCAGGTCGAGCTGGGCATCCCATCGGGTATCTGAGATACAAACCAAGAATACAACAGAGAGTCCACCAGTGCAGACACCATCAAGGACAGGACCTCAAGGTTCTTCTTCCTGCCACCAGCTTCAGGGTATTTCTTCTAGAGGTGGCAACACAGGGTCACCACCAGATACCGAAAAGCAAAAACAAAAAGCAAACAATGCGATTTGTCACAAATGTAACAAAAAGACGGAGTAAAAAATGTAAAACTAGCCGCCCAGCACTCCTGGGTATTTTACAATTGAGTGTAACCAGTAGGGGGGGCACCACAGAGCCCTAAACCCCAGACATAATTACACCCAGCACAGTCACAGGTTCAAATCCTGCCCCTTTTATTAATCACCGTACATTAGCAAATGAGTAAGTGCAATCAAATAACCGTTTAAAGATTCTATGGGGCTCCTTCTTTCTAGCTGGGGTTTTTGATAGGATTTCCCTCTCTAGTGGACATTTTTGGAAGAGTTCTTGAAACTTTTTAGTGCTTTGGGTCGCTCAGTCATAATTAAACTCCTTCTTCTTCTTTTGGCCGCTCTCGTTAGGGGTTGCCACAGCGGATCATCTTTTTCCATATCTTTCTCAGTCATAACTAAACCATTATCAAAATTGAAATCCACTGTTCCAAAATGTAAAACTCCTCCAAAGAGTTTTGTCCTCTGCCATCTGATGCCTTCCATAGAGACTCCTTTTATCATAGACCCAGGAGTACGTCCAGTACTAGGATATGGACCATCGGAAGCACTTCCTGGTCAGACAGAAGTGTCAGACATTGTGGGCATACGTGACAAGTGGATTAGGGGACACAAGAAGCATGAAGTTTTTAAATGCTGTTTTGATATTATTTAATGTTGTTTAACATTGGTCATCATAGAATTACAGTCATATGAAAAAGTTTGGGACCCCCTCTTAATTCTTTGGATTTTTGTTTCTCGTTGGCTGAACTTCCTTTTAATATCTGACATGCCTTATGGACACAGTAGGATTTCAGCAGTGACATTGAGCTTATTGGATTAACAGAAAATATGTAATATGCACCATAACAAAATAAGACAGGTGCATAAATGTGGGCACCCCAACAGAGATATGACATCAATACTTAGCTGAGCCTCCTTTTGTCCTCTAGACGCTGTCCTCCTATAGCCTCTGATGAGTGTCTGATTCTGGATGGAGGTATTGTTCACCATTCTTCATACAAAATCTCTCCAGTTCAGTTCAATTTGATGGACAGCCTGCTTCAAATCATCCCATAGATTTTCGATGATATTCAAGTCAGGGGACTGTGACGGCCATTCCAGAACATTGTACTTCTCCCTCTGCATGAATGCCTTTGTAGATTTCCAACTGTGTTTTGGGTCATTGTCTTGTTGGAATATCCAACCCCTGTGTAACTTCAACTTTGTGACTGATGCTTGAACATTATCTGAAGAATTTGTTGATATTGGGTTGAATTCATCTGACCCTCGACTTTAACAAGGGCCCCAGTCCCTGAACTAGCCACACAGCATGATGGAACCTCCACCAAATGTGACAGGAGGTAGCAGGTGTTTTTCTTGGAATGCGGTGTTCTTCTTCTGCCATGCAAAGTGCTTTTTGTTCTGACCAAATAACTCCATTTGTGTCTCATCAGTCCAAAGCACTTTGTTCCCAAATGAATCTGGCTTGTCTAAATGAGCATTGGCATACAACAAGCGACTCTGTTTGTGGCGTGAGTGCAGAAAGGGCTTCTTTCTCATCACCCTGCCATACAGATGTTCGAATTATAGAACGATGTACAGATACACCATCTGCAGCCAGATGTTCTTGCAGGTCTTTGGAGGTGATCTGTGACTTGTCTATCACCATTCTCACAATCCTGCCCATATGCCACTCCTGTATTTTTCTTGGCCTGCCAGACCTGCTGGGTTTAACAGCAACTATGCCTGTGGCCTTCCATTTCCTGATTCCATTTCTTACAGTTACAGAAACTGACAGTTTAAACCTCTGAGATGGCCTTTTGTAGCCTTCCCCTAAACCAGGAGACTCAACAATCTTTGTTGTCAGATCTTTGGAGAGTTGCTTTGAGGATCCCATGCTGTTACTCTTCAGAAGAGAGTCAAAGGGAAGGAAGCACAACTTGTAATTGACCACCTTAAATACCCTTATATCTCATGATGGGACACACCTGTCTATGAAGGCGTAACGAGCTCATCCAACCAATCAGCATTGAGCAGTGACAGGCATTCAAATCAGCACAGTGACAAGGGGACCCACATTTGTGCACAGCCAGTTTTTCACATTTGATTTAATTTCATACAACTAAATACTGCATCACTAAAAATCTTCGTTCGGAAAACACTGCAGATCTCCTAGGAAATAAAAGACATACCACTGATATCTTTGTTGTTGAAAGGAGAGTCTGTTATCATGCAGGCTGAGAGGGGGTCCCAAACTTTTTCATATGACTGTATACTATATTAGATAGATACTTTATTAATCCCAAGGGGAAATTCACAAACTCCAGCATTATTATATTATTATTATTATTATTATTATTATTATATTGTATTCGGCATGAAAATATGAGAATACATTTCTTTGTCAGCCATCCCTACAAACTTTATGGGATAAAATATTGAAAAGACATGATTTATGGGTGGAGTATTCCTTTAAGGTAACAGTTTCATGAAAAGCCCACTAGATGGCATACTACACACAGAATTATCAGAAATACGAAAATCCTACAACATAAGTAAGTATCCATCCATCCATTTTCCAACTGCGTAAGTGAACTTTATTGTCATTCATACCATACAACCGTACAACAACGGATGATAGGTGAACGAAATTGCGTTTCTCCACGCTCAATGTGCAGACATAAAACACAGGTGCATTAAACAACAACAACAACAACATTTATTTATATAGCACATTTTCATACAAAAAGTAGCTCAAAGTGCTTTACATAATGGAGAGAAGAAAAATAAAAGACAAAATAAGAAATTAAAATAAGACAACATTAATTAACATAGAAAGGAGTAAGGTCCGATGGCCATGGTGGACAGAAAAAACAAAAAAAAACTCCAGAAGGCTGGAGAAAAAAATAAAATCTGTAGGGGTTCCAGGCCACGAGACCGCCTGGGGGAAGAAGCTCCTGTTAAATCTGGTCGTTCTGTAGTCCATACTGAGGTAACATTTTCCAGAGGGCAGAAGTTCAAACATTCCATGTGCCGGGTGTGTGGGATCATTTATGATCTTAATGGATCTGCTCTGACAATGTGAGTAGTGTAATTCTTGAACAGATGGGAGTAAGGACCTGATGATTTTCTCCACTGTCCTCACCACTCTTCAAAGTTTCTTCTGATCAGCGACACTGCAGCTACCATACCAAACTGAGATGCTGCTGGTCAGTATACTTTCTATAGTGCCTCTGTAGAAAGTTGTGAGGACAGGAGAGGGAAGGTTTACTCTTTTCAGAGCTGTTGTGCCCTCTTGACAAGAGAAGTGGTATTTGTGGTCCATGTCAGGTCATCTGTCATGTGCACTCCCAGAAACTTGGTGCTACTCACTGACTCCACACTGTTTCCATGGATTGTAAGTGGTCGGTGTGGTGTGTGCTTTCTCCTGAACTCAACGATGATCTCTTTTTGTTTTGTTGACATTCAGTGCCAAGTTGGTTTTTCCACGCCAGGCAATGAGTTGATTGACTTCCTCTCTGCATGCGGAGTCATCGTCATTACTGGTGAGGCCCACTACTGTTGTGTCGCCTGCAAATTTTATGATGTGATTCGAGTTGTAATTGGCACAGCAGTCATGATTCAACAAGGTGAACAGTAGGGGGCTTAGAACACACCCCGGGGGAACCCCAGTGTTCATGATGGGAGTCTCAGAGAAGACGTACTGTCTGGGGTCTGTCTGTGAGGAAGTCTAATAACCAGTTACACAGAGGGGTGCTGATGTAATAATATATAATATAATATAATATATAATAAAATACTTACAAAGTCTGAGCGCACATTAAGATCTCAAGATGCCGGTCTGCTTATGATTCCAAGGATTAATAAAATAACAGTGGGAGGTCGAGCTTTTAGTTACAGGGCCCCTAAACTGTGGAATGGTCTGCCTGCTACTATAAGAGATGCCCCTTTGGTCTCAGCTTTGAAATGCCGGCTGAAAACTCACTACTTCAGTTTAGGACACCCTGACTAGAGCTGCTGATTAACTGTACAGACTGCATCTCTGTTGTTAGTCATTAACACTAAAACATAAGTAACATGATAATTATAATTGGATACTAACCCTCACCTATTCTGTTTCTCTTCTCAGTATTCAAATGTGGCACTTGGTGCCACTGCCCCCCCTGCCATGATGACACTCCCTTTCAGCCACAAGCCCCATGATGCCAGTTCCGATCCATAAGATGCCCCTTTCGGTCACAGGCCCCATGATGTCACTTCCAGTCCAGAAGACGCCCCTTCCAGTCACATGCCCCATGACGTCACTTCCAGTCCAGAAAGACTCCCCTCTCCGGTCACGTGCCCCATGATGTCACTTCTGGTCCAGAAGACACCCCTCCCATTCACGTGCCCCATGATATCAGTTCCAGTCCAGAAGACGCCCTTTCAGGCCATGAGTCTGATGATGTCATTTCCGGCCCAGAAGATGGCCCTTCCGGTCATGAGCCTGATGATGTCACATTGACCTCATTTCCTCTGCTGCACTTTATAAAAGCCACCATCTCAACCTCACCAGTTAGTTCTCTTTTGGACTCGAACCAGTACACACCTGTCCTAAAAATTCTTCCATTTGCAGCCAGGAAAAATTATACGGGCGGCTGCCGCAAAGCGTTTTTGTGGCTCTAGTCTCATCTTTGACACCATTTAAGAATGATGTGTCTCATTGTAAAATGGGTAAGCATTTGAAGGGATTTCATCGTATCCTTAAAAGATTTAGAATCCGGAGAAATCTCTCTACACAAAGGACAAGGTCGAAAACTCTAGATGGCCATGGTCTTTGGGTCCTCGGGAGTCACAGAATCCACTCTGTAGTGGAAATCACTGCATGGCTTCTGAAAAACCCCCGTCTGAGATCACGATTCTTTGCTGCATCCACAAATGAAAGTTAAAAGTCAAACACACAAAGAACAATCCAGGTACAAACCCAATCCAGAAACACCACCACCTTCTCTGGGCTTTGGATTTTTTGGATTTGCTTTATGAGATTCTGCTCTTTCTTTTTCACCTTAACACCTTTAGACTTTGCTTTCTGCCGTCTCCTGGTCTTGTGGTGTTGTGGTCAGCGGCCCCAGACTGGACGCTCAGAGGCATTGTGACCCCAAAGTGCTTTGGACTACAGAGAGGAATGACAGCCAAATAGCTTATGATGATGAGCTGGCTATTCAGAATAATGGCAGACATGAGTTTCATATTAAACTGCAAACAATTTAAGGCATGCGATTTTATGATGATGTTTTAATGACTTAGAATTAGGATCCCATCTGGTGGCGTTCTCAAATGCCTATCAGTTTATTATAGCGAGTGTCAAAGCCTAACCAGGAGCAAAACTGCAGAAGCTGAAGGAAGAAGGCAGACACACTTTTTTGGGTTCCTTTGAGAAATCCGGGAAACTCAGACAAGAAAGCGACCCGCAGAGATCAAACTTTATAACCTGTGACCCCTGACTTCACTCATCACACATACATACACACAAAGTAGCGCCTCCTGTTGGAAACAAAACAGCATTGGGCAGGAATGCAAACTATATAATAATTATACGATACAATTTATTCTTGTGTAGCCCAAAATCACCCAAGGAGTGGCACAATGGGCTTTAACAGGCACTGCCTTTTGACAGCCCCCCGGCCTTGACTTTCTAAGAAGACAAGGAAAGACCCTTGTAGGGAAAAAAATGGAAGACACCTTGGGAAAGGCAGTTCAAAGAGAGACCAGGTAGGGTGGGTGTTCAGTGGGTGTCCAAAAGAAGGGGGTCAATACAACACGATACACAGAACAGAACACAAGTCATCCTCAATACAATGCAATAGAACAATAGAAATATTACAAATACATGACAGAATTACACAGTAGATGATATCACATAATAGGATTTGGATTTGTTCAGAGTCCTGGAGACCTCAGCCATCAAGCTGCCTCCACCTGTTGGCAATTCCACAGCTGAGTAAGCGCTGGGCCAGCCAATCTGATAAAAGGAGCCCTCTACCAGATCCTCCATCAGAGATGACTTTATCTTAGGCAGGCAAAACAACTTGGCAGGTGGGCAGTGGCACCAAGTGCCACATTTGAGTACAGAGAAGAGAAACAGAACAGAACAGGTGAGGGTTAGTAACAAATTCTAACTATCATGTTACTTATGTTTTAGTGCTAATGACTAACAACAGAGATGCAGTCTGCACAGTTAATCAGCAGCTCTAGTCAGGGTGTGCTAAACTGAAGTAGTGAGATTTCAAAACTGACAATGAAGGGGCATCTCTTATAGTAGCAGGCAGACCAGTCCACAGTTTAGTGGACCCCTGTAACTAAAAGCTCGACCTCCCACTGTTATTTTATTAATCCTTGGAACCATAAGCAGACCAGCATCTTGAGATCTTAATGTGTGCTCAGGTTTGTAAGTCATGATAAATTCATATAAGCAAGCCAGACCTCAGCCATTTAAGGCTTTATATGTTAAAATTAGGATTTTGAAATCTGCCCTAAACTTAACCGGGAGCCAGTGTAAGGATTTAAGAACTGGAGTTATGTGTTCGTATTTTCTTGTTCTTGTAATAATTCTTGCAGCAGCATTTTGGATTAACTGGAGGCTGTATAAAGAACAGTTTGAACTTCCAGTGAACACCACATTGCAGTAGTCAATCCTACTAGAGATAAAGTCATGAATTAATTTCTCAGGATCTCACCTATTTAGAAAATGCCTTAATTCCCCAACATTTTTAAGATGGAAGAAACCTGATTTAAACAACTTTGTAATGTGCGCTTTGTGATGGATGGCCAGGGCACTTACAAGGCTGGGACGTCCAGAGTATGGAAGGACCGGGAGAGAGAGTATTTTCAGGACAGTTTCTACCCCGGGTTGACAGAGGGCAGCCCTCTTGGTTTTCAGTGGGGCCACAGGTCATGAGCATGGGAACTCAAGCATACTGGGGCCCGTGGCCACCGCCAGGGGGTGCATGGACTTTTACAGGGGCCTATTTGTGAATTTCCCCTTGGGATTAATAACGTATCTATCTATCTATCTATCTATCTATCTATCTATCTATCTATCTATCTATCTATCTATCTATCTATCTATCTATCTATCTATCTATCTATCTATCTATCTATCTATCTATTTGGTGGCACTTCTGCAACACCCGGAGGAACCCAAACTAACAAAGGAACAATAGTACATGTGGCACCTGTTACAATACAGACACTAAGCCACTCTTGTGTCACCGCTGCTCCATGCTTAGGGACATTGTCCTGCTTGTCTGATGTTCAGATCGCCCTCAGCAGATTATTAAGAACTTTCCCATACTTTCCTCCAATCAGCTTTCCCTTAACTCTGTCACCACCATACTTCACTGTTGGAACGGTACTGGACAGGAGATAAGGGATGCTTGTTTTTCTCCAGACATGACTCTTAGAATGGAGGTCAAACAGTTCAATTTTGGTTCCATCAGACCAGAGAATCGAATTTTCACTCAGCCGGAGAGTCCTTTAGGTGGTCTCAGTGCCTTCTGACTGCACTGTATGGTAAGTTTAAAGAAAGTAAAGAGAGGAGTTTAGTTTTTAACCCTGCAATTATGCCACCTATGAGTTGGGATGATTTTTCTTTAGAAATTACAGATTAAGAGTGCTGCCAATTCCATTTTCATCTATTATTTAGAGCACTTCATCTCTTAATGCTCCAGAAAATTAAAAATCGGGAGTGCGCTCCGCACAACTTTCTCGTATACAGAGATAGAGAAAAGATCATCAGAAGCACTTCCACTTGCGCAATATTTCTCAGATATCATATCTCTTTGTTTCTCATCACGACTAATTTATAATATCGGTACACTTACAATCAAACTTTATATTAAAATGATATTTTTGCAATTAGGAAGGTCGAAAATGCTGGTGGAATTCTTTTCATGATTACATATGCATTACTGAGATTAAGTGCAAAGTAAAGTAAGCAAAAAGAGTTAAAGTCACCTAAAACATAGAAAAAGTGTTAGTATTATATAATATTTGTCACAATAAATTGCTAGAGGTTAACACTGCATTTAGCTACATTATGATACTGAGGGTGGAAATAAAAAAAAAATCATAAAACTGAATGTATTACCAGGAACCCGATGGGGATGTAGCCGCTTATTGTTCCCATTACATCTTAATTATTGAAAGAATATGCACTATATTGAAGTTTTTAATAATGTGTACACATTATTATTTGGATGGTTGTTTCAATAAAATTCTACTTCCAGTTGAGTAATTTTCTCAAATTTCATATCTGTTTGCTTTTTATCATTATAAATATCTATGCACAATTGGAATCATCCATCTGTAATTATAACCATAGTGTACTTGAAAATTCACAAAAGTATTCAGTTAAAGTACCACTTCCGGTTGCAAGATTTTTCTCAAATTTCATATCTACTTATTTGTCGTCATTTCTAATATCCACACACAATTTGAATCATTTATCTTTATTTTTAGCCATAGCTGACTTGAAAAAACCTGAAATGTGTTCAGGTAAAGTAGCACTTCCAGGGGCCAGAAGTGGCCCAAAATCTCACTGACTGGGGGCAATTTCACTTTTGAGTGATCCTGCTTACACACTGTGGTGGATGGCCGGGGCCCATGCCCGGCAGGGATGCCCCTTTGACACTGGATCCGGGGAAGCAGCCATGGGATGCACACTACAGCCCCTGGAACACTTGGTGGCAGCCCCCCTGGGTTACATCAGGGCCACAATTGTGGAACAAGGGAGCTCATCCTTGTTGGGCTCCGTGGTCACCGCCAGGGGGAGCTGCACGGCTGCTGGCTCCATTTACAGCCCACTCGGAAATGCTTGAGGTGATAATTAACCTAACTAGATAGATAGATAGATAGATAGATAGATAGATAGATAGATAGATAGATAGATAGATAGATAGATAGATAGATAGATGTGAAAGGCACTATATAATAGATAGATAGATAGATAGATAGATAGATAGATAGATAGATAGATAGATAGATAGATAGATAGATAGATAGATAGGTGAAAGGCACTATATAATAGATAGATAGATAGATAGATAGATAGATAGATAGATAGATAGATAGATAGATAGATAGATAGATAGATAGATAAAGGCACTATATAATAGATAGATAGATAGATAGATAGATAGATAGATAGATAGATAGATAGATAGATAGATAGATAGATAGATAGATAGATGTGAAAGGCACTATATAATAGATAGATAGATAGATAGATAGATAGATAGATAGATAGATAGATAGATAGATAGATAGATAGATAGATAGATAGATAGATAGATAGATAGATAGATAGGTGAAAGGCACTATATAATAGATAGATAGATAGATAGATAGATAGATAGATAGATAGATAGATAGATAGGTGAAAGGCACTATATAATAGATAGATAGATAGATAGATAGATAGATAGATAGATAGATAGATAGATAGATAGATAGATAGATAGATAGATAGATAGATAGATAGATAAAGGCACTATATAATCGATAGATAGATAGATAGATAGATAGATAGATAGATAGATAGATAGATAGATAGATAGATAGATAGATAGATGTGAAAGGCACTATATAATAGATAGATAGATAGATAGATAGATAGATAGATAGATAGATAGATAGATAGATAGATGTGAAAGGCACTATATAATAGATAGATAGATAGATAGATAGATAGATAGATAGATAGATAGATAGATAGATAGATAGATAGATAGGTGAAAGGCACTATATAATAGATAGATAGATAGATAGATAGATAGATAGATAGATAGATAGATAGATAGATAGATAGAAAGATAGAAAGATAGATAGATAGATAGATAGATAGATAGATAGATAGATAGATAGATAAATAGATAGATAGATAAAGGCACTATATAATCGATAGATAGATAGATAGATAGATAGATAGATAGATAGATAGATAGATAGATAGATAGATAGATAGATAGATAGATAGATGTGAAAGGCACTATATAATAGATAGATAGATAGATAGATAGATAGATAGATAGATAGATAGATAGATAGATAGATAGATAGATGTGAAAGGCACTATATAATAGATAGATAGATAGATAGATAGATAGATAGATAGATAGATAGATAGATAGATAGATAGGTGAAAGGCACTATATAATAGATAGATAGATAGATAGATAGATAGATAGATAGATAGATAGATAGATAGATAGATAGATAGATAAAGGCACTATATAATCGATAGATAGATAGATAGATAGATAGATAGATAGATAGATAGATAGATAGATAGATAGATAGATAGATAGATAGATAGATAGATAGGTGAAAGGCACTATATAATAGATAGATAGATAGATAGATAGATAGATAAAGGCACTATATAATCGATAGATAGATAGATAGATAGATAGATAGATAGATAGATAGATAGATAGATAGATAGATAGATAGATAGGTGAAAGGCACTATATAATAGATAGATAGATAGATAGATAGATAGATAGATAGATAGATAGATAGATAGATAGATAAAGGCACTATATAATCGATAGATAGATAGATAGATAGATAGATAGATAGATAGATAGATAGATAGATAGATAGATAGATAGATAGATAGATAGATAGAAATGAAAGGCACTATATAATATGTAGATAGATAGATAGATAGATAGATAAATAGATAGATAGATAGATAGATAGATAGATAGATACTTTATTAATCCCCAAGGGGAAATTCACATACTCCAGCAGCAGCATACTGATAATAAACAATATTAAATAATAATAATAATAAAAAATAATAATTCATTACATTTATATAGCACTTTTCTCAGTACTAAATTAAAGAGTGATACAAATGCAGGTTATGAAGGTGGCACTTCCGGGTGTGGCTGTGTCACAGCTTACATGGGCTCAGGAAGCCGTGCAGCTCCTCCCAGTGGTGGCCATGGAGCCCAACAGGTCTGAGCCCTGAAGTTTTGACTTCTTGCTTGTTGTCTCAGCCTCATATTTTGTCTCTAGCTTTGACCTTTTTCTTCTTGACCCTTTATTTTGGTTTTCTTACACTCATCTTCCAGATGTTCTCATAAAGTTTATCTGTCAGTTCACAGATAGGACAGGCCAGACTGGGACTTCCCTAAGTGTGAACCTAAAATTAGGCCTAAACCCAAACTCAAAGGGCAGGTTTCAAGTCCTGCACAGGCCCAAAATGTGTAGTGTCTCAAAAGGAACACGAAGGTATCACGAGTCTGGGTTGAATTAAATTTTTATGTACCGTATATACTCGAGTTTAAGTTCTCCTGTAGATAAGGCAGAGCTTGATTTTACCATATAATTTCCGCCATTTTTTAATGTCGTCGTATAAGTCGAATTTGGAAAACTCACGCTATTGGTCCAAGAGATTACGATATACTAACTTCCGCCTGAGAGAGTCACCACGGAGCACACGGCCTTTTGTGCCTACGTGACCACACATAGTACCCGAACTATTCCAAAGTGACATTTGCACTGATTTATGTTTTTTTGTGTAACTCACGCCCTCATACACCTTTATCGTAAGACCATCCCTTATCTACGATGGAGCGTTCAGTCAGAAGAAAATATGAAGCTGGTTTTAAATTAAAAGTTGATGAAGTGGCAAAACAAACTGGGAACTGCGCTGCTGCAACAAAATTCGATGTTTCTGAGAAACTGATGCGAGATTGGAGGAGGCAAGAAGATGTAAAGAAAAGAAAATGTAAGGGTCTCATTTTTGAACAGCCGTATAAGTCGGGGTCTGATTTTATGATCGATTTTTCTGGTTTGAAGACTCGACTTATACGCAAGTATATACGGTACTAGTCTTTGTGATATATTAACCCTTTGAACTTGGATTCCTTGTCCTCAAAAAGCCCCAATATAAATGTGTCATGTTTGTTATGTAATCAGAATTATAATTCACAAACAGAGAGGCACACAGACAGACATCATTTCAAAAATGGTATTTTCCGACTCAGGAAGGTCTAAAACGTCAAGATTCATCAAAATCTTGAGGTCGAACTATTTCATGATTCCTCTGCTTTCTCTATAGTATGTGTACGAGAAAGTAAAAAGCGGCGATTTGCTGTTCCTACATTTAGTGCTTTTGTCCGGAGTTGTCATGTCCAGTTTTCTCTCTAAGCACCAGCTTGGTGCCAGCAAACATTTTCCTCTGTGGGCACAAACTTCCCTGTGAGTGCCTCTTACTGTTATGCAAAATAATCAAACATGCATCTATAAAAATATTGTATGCATTACCGAGCACACTTGACAAGGTATTTTTTTGAAGTGCTGTGTTTATTTAAACTCTTCAAGTGCATACAATTTATGAATTCATTTCTGACGCTGCACAGATTTGCTGCATGTCGCCGGTGACTGGCAGTTAAAAAACTGCGTGGGGACCCTTGGCCTTTTTTAAATGGCGTATTCCATACCGTAGATACAGAAAGTATTCGGACCACCTTCAGTTTTTTTTTAAAAACATTTTGTTATATTGCTGCTGCAAAAGAGGACAACACAAAGATAAAAAATTTGGGGTGACACCACAACCCCGTATATTGTAAAGGCAAAAAGAAAAGGAAGCTTTTCAGCCAATAGGAACGTCTCAAAGAACACAAGTCTCAGATTAGACTGTCCAAGATGGCGACACTTCCTTCCAGTTAAATGCAGGTCGGGCAGAAAGAGGCGGGTCCAGGCGAATGGAAACCAGAAGTGATGTCAGAGGTGATGAGGTGGTCTGCACAGGCGTTAGAATACAGTGCCACCTTGTGGATCAGCGAGGAGTTACCACCACTAGAGCCTTTAAGCTGCCCCTGAGGCGCATTTGTGTGTGAGACTGCCTTGTGTTAAAATCATTTCATTATTTTATTCCCCACTTCAAGCAACACCCAGTGTCCCAGAATGATAAACCAACAACAGGATTTTAGAAATGTTTGGAAATTTATTAATAGTGACAAAAATGAAACATCCCATTAGCACAAATGCTCAGACCAGTTCCTATGATGCTTGCAATGCGGCTCAGGAGCATCCCATTCTATTGACTGTCATTGAGATGTTTGCAGTCCGTCTGTGGTCGACTGAATTGATTGGCCCTGATGATGACAGGCACACGGCCAGCTGTAGAAGGTCCAACAGGTGAGCAGACACCAAGCCATGAGGTCCAAGGAAGCCCCTGCAGAACTTAGAAGACGGGATTGTGTCAGGGTTCATATCTGGTGAAGGCTGCAGCTTTGAAGGTTCTCAGGAGCTCAGTGGTCTCCATTGTAATCCATGTGACAGATCTGAATGAGTCCCAAAATAAGTTAGGGTGCCAGCCGGGCCACCCCAGTTTAATAAACAAGACAAAAAGTAATTTTAGATCACAAAAGAAACAGGTGCTGGATTGGGGGTGCTGCAACAGAGTTAGCAGTAATTGCCTTGAAGTTGGCCTGGCTAGGACACTGCAAAGATTTGGTGAGGCTTTAGGGGCGCTCCGTACTCATCGTCAGTCCGGTCCAAAAAGCAATGCCACCTGCTGGAGGGGCCTGCTATAACACTAGAAACCATGAAGCCAACGAAAAAATCCCAGGCCACCTTAAATTCCTTCACACCTCTCCATAAGCGTCTTTTGTTTTGTAAATATGTCGATCAGCACAAGCAGCAAGCAGCCTGCTGTCCCATCATACAACGGAGCTGAAGTCAGACACAAAATTCACAGAGCTCAAGTGTATTTATTGTGGTGTGCGGTGTCTGGAGTTGTAGAGGGTTATATCATCATTTGGAATACATACAGTACATTTTATGTGTTCCATGTCTACAACGATCTGCGTAAGTGTAGGATGAAAGGAAATGCGAGGCAAGAAATGTTACTAAACATAACTAAAGCAGAAACGTTTTTCGTGTTCTACTAATAATGATGTGAAGTGTATAATGTGTGAAGAGTTTAGTCCAAATATCAAATAAACACGTGTCAGTAACAAATTAGAACTATCATGTTACTTATGTTTTAGTGCTAATGACTAACAACAGAGATACAGTCTGTACAGTTAATCAACAGCTCTAGTCAAGGTGTGCTAAACTGAAGTCGTGAGATTTGAAAGCTGAGACTGAAGGGGCATCTCTTATAGTAGCAGGCAGACCAGTCCACAGTTTAGGGGGTCCTGTAACTAAAAGCTTGACCTTCCACTGTTATTTTATTAATTCTTGGAATCCTAAGCAGACCAACATCTTGAGATCTTAATGTGCACTCAGGTTTGTAAGTCATGATAAGTTCAGACAAGTAAGCCGGACCTCAGCCATTTAATGCTTTATATGTTAAAAGGAGGATTTTGAAATCTGCCCTAAACTTAACCAGGAGCCAGTGTAAGGATTTAAGAACTGGAGTTATGTGTTCGTATTTTCTTGTTCTTGTAATAATTCTTGCAGCAGCATTTTGGATTAACTGGCGGCTGTATAAAGAACAGTTTGAACATCCAGTGAACACCGCATTGCAGTAGTCAATCCTACTAGAAATAAAGGCATGAATTAATTTCTCAGATTCCTGTTTATTTAGAAAGCACCTTAATTTCCCAACATTTTTAAGATGGAAGACACCTGATTTGGACAACTTTGAAATATGCGCTTTAAATGATATGCTAGAGTCAAAGATAACTTCGAGATTGTGGGCTGATTCAATAAAATTAATTGGGATTCCAACTGAGTTAAATGATGACAGAATATTGTAGTGATCAACGTCACTCCCTCCAATAATTAACATTCTCTGTCTTATCTGTGTTTAAAGACAATTCGTTCTCATCCATCCACTCCTTTAATTCACTAATTAGAGACATCAGAGAAACTTCATTTGATGTAAATGAAAGGTATAACTGGGTGTCATCTGCATACGAGTGAAAATGAACATGATGTTTCCTAATGAGAGATCCCAGTGGAAGCCTGTAAAGTGACAACAGTGACAGTCCCAGTCCTGAGCCCTGCGGGACACCATATCTCACTTCTGTGTATAATGATGGAATCCTGTCAGCACATTTCTGTACAGCAGGGGTACTCAAAGTTTTTGAATGCCGGTCCACATTCAGTTCGCCACCAACCATCGGGGTCCGCTATAGCTAGGTTTACCGTATAGGTCTGTAGGACTGTAGGTGTAGGTCTGTAGGAGGCTAGTAATAGATTCAACACAAATGATAAAATTTTTACAGAAGACCAAGACATGCACAAAACATGGAAAACAATTCAAAAAAGTCACATGACTAGTTGCAATTAACACACCAATTACAACAGTTAGTACGTAAATGATTGTCACCCAGTGTGAAGTGTGAAACTGTTGTTTCGATTTCATAATGGCAGCATAGTTCGGTGAGTAACCAGTCAGTACAATTCTTATTGCATTCCTGAGGTTCTGGTCGGTAAATGCACTTCGATGTTTCGTCTTGATAGTGTTCATAGTGGAGAACGCACACTCACAAGAATATGTTGAACCAAACATAGTGAGCACGGAAATCGCCAGTTTCTTTGCAGCAGGATACTGAGAATCTGGAAGAAACTTTGACCAAAAAATTGTTATGCCGACTTCGTTCAATTTTGCTTTCAAAACGTGAGAAGCTTGCAAATCAGCTGCTTCCATTTGCAACAGTGACGGGTTTGAGTCCCTTCACCGTCAGGCTGGACAATGAAAGGATCAGCAACAAACAAAAACACAGGCTTCAGTTTTCTGAAATCCTTAAAACGTTCATCAAACTCGACCTTCAAATGATGTAGAAATGTGGAAATCAACTGAAAACATGCCTGTTGATCAGCTGTCATGCAGCTCTTCAGGTTTGGGAAATGCAGAATCTTGCCACCTTCCAAGTCATTGATGAAAATGCTCAGTTTTGTTTCAAAGGCACAACATTTTTCTTGCAATTCGACAACGGTTTTGTCTGCACCCTGAAGTGACAAATTCAGTGTATTTATATGTCCCATAATATCAACAAGAAATACCAGCAGTGCGACCTTGTCACTGTCTTGAATAAATGTTAAAAATTCTGCAGCTTCTTTGTATTCAAGGACTGCAGGAAGTCAGCTACATCTTCACGGAGATTCCAGAACCTTTCCAACACACGGCCCTTGCTTAACCATCTGACGTCATTGTGAAGCAGCAAATCTCCAAATTCTGCAGACATCTCTTCAAGAAAAGAACGAAACAGACGATGCTGCAGAGACGAATTACATCGTAAAAAATTCACTAATTTCACAAGAGTAGACATCACTTCCGCCAGTTCGTCACAAAGTTTTGAACAGAGGGCAGACTGATGAATGATGCAGCGATAAGCAACAAGGTTGGGCTGAAGTGCCTTCATACGAGTGACAAGTCCTCTATCTTTACCAGTCATTGCTGGTGCCCCGTCTGTTGTAAGGGAAACCATTTTTGTTACATCCAATCCAGCTGCGTGCATAAACTGCGATAATGCTGAAAACACGTCCTCACCGCGGGTCTGTTTTGCTAGCGGTAGTAATGTCAGAAAGTCTTCAACAAAATTATGGCCATCAAAAAATCTTGTGAACACACAGAGTTGAGACATGTCAGTTTTATCAGTGGATTCATCGCACGCGAGAGCAAACAATTTAGCCTGTTTAAGATCTGATATTAACTGACCACCGACCACATGTGAATTTCCCATTAGGATTAATAAAGTATCTATCTATCTATCTATCTATCTATCTATCTATCTATCTATCTATCTATCTATCTATCTATCTATCTATCTATCTATCTATCTATCTATCTATCTATTGTCAGAAAGGTCATCTGCACGACGACTAGCAGTATTGTCTGATAATGGTATCTGCTGAATCAGTTCAACACACTTTTTGTCGCTAAACAGAACCGAAGAAGCAGACATCATGCATTCTTTAACAACCTCTGCATCAGTAAATGCTTTCTTATGTCTGCCAAGAACCCAAACAATGCGTAGCGAAGCTTCTGTAACATTTGATTGTGTGGTGGTCGCTTTCGTCATCAGCGATGAACTCGCTACCAACGACGACTTAAGGACGTCGATCTTATGCGAACGGAGCTCTGACTTTGGTGGATAGTTCGCATTGTAAAAAAGACCAAAAAATGCCAGATGACCAAACGCAAATTTTATATGCCAAACAGTTTTCAAAAATGCCAGATTTCAGTTATTTGGCATAAAAAATACCAGTTGGCAACCCTGCTACAGAGTAAATAATAAAACAACAATAATTTTGGTGCTTTTATATTCGGACTTTTGACTTACGCAGAAGACAGTCGCGGTCCGCCAAAAACGTCTTGGCGGTCCGGATTGTGGACCGCGGTCCGCCGTTTGAGTACCCCTACTGTACATATTGGAATCGATTTGATAAACCAAGTGAGCACAGTGCCTGTAACCCCAACATCATTTTCTAGCCTGTGCAGTAAAATAGAATGGTCGATGGTGTCAAACGCTGCACTTAAGTCTAACAACATCATTACAGTGGAGTTTCCTTCCTCTGATATCAGAGGATATCAGAATGTCATTGACAACAACATATAAATTGAATGATTTATTTTTTTCTGGGGGCAGCACAGTGGCACAGTGGGTAGTGCTGCTGCCTCGCAGTTGGGAGACCTGGGGACCTGGGTTCACTTCCCGGGTCCTCCCTGCGTGGAGTTTGCATGTTCTCCTGCAGGTTAGGTGGATTGGCGATTCTAAATTGGCCCTAGTGTGTGCTTGGTGTGTGGGTGTGTTTGTATGTGTTCTGCGGTGGGTTGGCACCCTGCCCAGGATTGTTTCCTGCCTTGTGCCCTGTGTTGGCTGGGATTGGCTCCAGCAGACCCCCGTGACCCTGTGTTCGGATTCAGCGGGTTGGAAAATGGATGGATGGATTTTTTTCTGGCGTAGTCAATGAACCAACTGCAAGGAACTCTGGGATGCCCTCCCTTAAGTAGGATGGAAGGCCATTCCTAGTGGTGATGGGCGGGGCGGGACCACCCACAAAGCACAAGGGTTACCAGGGCAAATGAACACAAAGAAAAATCCATCCATCCATCCATCCATTGTCCAACCCGCTGAATCCGAACACAGGGTCACGGGGGTCTGCTGGAGCCAATCCCAGCCAACACAGGGCACAAGGCAGGAATCAATCCCGGGCAGGGTGCCAACCCACCGCAGGACACACACAAACACACCCACACACCAAGCACACACTAGGGCCAATTTAGAATCGCCAATCCACCTAACCTGCATGTCTTTGGACTGTGGGAGGAAACCGGAGCGCCCGGAGGAAACCCACGCAGACACGGGGAGAACATGCAAACTCCATGCAGGGTGGACCCGGGAAGTGAACCCAGGTCTCCTAACTGCGAGGCAGCAGCGCTACCCACTGCGCCACCGTGCCGCCCACAAAGAAAAATGTACATGATAATACAAATAAATGGTATAAGATAACACAAAACAAACAAGAAACAGCACTTTGAACACCAGCCAGGGGGAATATGTTGGCTGAACCATGACAACTGTGTGTGTGTGTGTATTTATTTGTCTATTTATTTATTTTAATGAGCTTCTGTAAAAAGCCAAATTTCCCCTCAGGGGAAAATAAAGTTCTATTTGTTGGAATTCATTGTTGGATTTGTTTGCTGTCAGTGGCCTTTTTTAGGCAAACCCTCTGCCTCGTTTTTTTTTCTTTCCGCCAGTTTCTCTTTAATTTGTTGAAACAAATTCCTTCTGTTTTAAAGATTCTTTGTTTCGACGTCTCTCTTGATCTCTTCTTGAGTGTCGTTGACCTATTGATTGTGAGATGGTACATAAAGGAATTTTTATATCTTTTGTTTCTGACTATTTTTCACTTTAGTCGGTTTATGGATTTCATTTTTGACATGTTAGCCTTCATTTGCACTTTTTAGGAAATCCATGTTGGCTTTTTTTGTTTCTGGATTTGCCTTATTGTTTATAATCCTTTTTATTATTTGAAATGATTTCTTTATGTTTAAAGATTCTCATGTCAGCCTAGACTCTCGAGCAAGAGGTTTCCCACTTTTCCTCTCCCTTCATGGGTATTTTGTGTGTTTTGTATATTTAATAATAATAATCCCATCCATCCATCCATCCATCCATTTTCCAACTCGCTGAATCCGAACACAGGGTCACGGGGGTCTGCTGGAGCCAATCCCAGCCAACACAGGGCACAAGGCAGGAACCAATCCCGGGCAGGGTGCCAACCCACCGCAGATAATAATAATCATACATTTTATTTATATAGTGCCTTTCCCATGCTCAAGACAAATTTAAAGAAGATATTGGAACCACTCAAAGCCAGTTCCCCTTTTTTAGGGCCTACATAAACCAAAACCTGCCTGTTGAGTTTAGGCTCAGGCTGCCTGTGATGAGGCCTACCTGTAGGAAGATCAGTGAAGGTCCTGGCCTGTGTTTTGGGTCTTTCTGGAGGATTCTTTTTTGGGTTTTCGGTTATTGGAATTCACCTTTGGTTTTGTTTCCTGTAAGTTTTCTTCTCCGTGCCTTATTATTGTGTTTCTGCCATTGCTGTGCTTCCCTTTTATTTGTTGAACTAAATTCCTTCCATTTTTAAAAGATTCTTTGTTTGGACGCCTCTCTTGGTCTCTTCTTGAGCTTCATTGACAGATTGATTGTGAGATGGTACATGTCAGATTTTCATGTTTTTGATAATTTTTCACGTTGTCTTGGTTTCTGAGTTTAGGATTCCATTTTGGAGTTGTAAGCTGCAGTTTGCCTTTTTAGGAAATCCAGTTTTTTTTCTGTGTATTCGCCTTATTTTTTGTACTTTTTATTATTGTGAAATTAATTTGATATGCTTTATTAATCCTCAAGGAGAAATTATCTTTTTGCATGGCCTTTGCAATTTTCAGGTTAAGGGTCTTGCTCAAGGGCCCAGCATATCCCTTCTGGTAGTAACAAGACTTGAACTGGCAACCTTCCAGGTACTATTGAAGATCCTTATCCTCTGAACCACCATTTATTCTTTTGTAATAAAGATTCTCATGTTGACTTTGACTGTCAAGCCATAGGTTTGCCATTTTCCTCTCTCTTGAGGGGCATTTAGCGTTTTGTACATCTGGGACATTTAAAGAAAATCTTGGAACCTTTTAATGCCAGTTCCCCTTTTTGGGCCCACCTAAGCCAAAACTTGCCTGTTGAGTTTGGGGCCTGGCTGCCTTAGATGAGGCCTACCTCTAGGATGATAAATGGTGGTCCTGGCCTGTTTTTTGGGTCTTTTTGGAGGATTCTTTTTTGATTTTCAGTTATTGGAATTCACCTGGAATTCCTGTGAGTTGCCTTTTTTAGGCAGACCCTGTGCCTTATTGTTACCTTTCTGCCTTTTTTGTACTTCCCTTTTATTTGTTGAAATAAATTCCTTCCATTTTTAAAGATTCTTTGTTTGGACTTGTCTCTTGGTCTCTTCTTATGCTTTCTTGACAGATTGATTATAAGATGGTACATGTCGGATTATAATGTTTTTGATCATTTTTCACTTTGTCTGTGTTTCAGAGTATAGGATTCCATTTTGGCGTTGTTAGCATCAGTTTGCCTTTTTGGGGAATCCAGTTTTTTGTACTTCCTTTTAATTGTTTGAAATACATTTTATTTTGATTTGATATGCCTTTTTAATCCACTGAGGAAAGATGATCTTTTCACGTGATATTTGGGGGTCAGAACACAGGGTCAGCCATTGCAATTTTCAGGTTAAGGGTCTTGTTCAAGGGCCCAATGGAGTAGGATCCCTTCTGGCAGTAACAGGACTTGAACTGGCACCCTTCCAGGTACTTCTTTCCTTATAAAGATTCTCATGTTGACTTTGACTCTCAAGCAAGAGGTTTGCCATTTTTCCTCTCTAGAGGGGCCATTTAGCGTGTTTTGTACATTTGGGACATTTAAAGAAGGTCTTGGAACCGTTTAAATCCAGTGCCCTTTTTTCGGGCCCGCATAAGCCAAAATCTGCCTGTTGAGTTTGGGTGCAGGCTGCCTCAGGTGAGGCCTACCTCTAGGATGATCAATGGTGGCCCTGGTCTGTTTTTTGGCTCTTTTTATCAGTCAGTCAGTCAGTCAGTCAGTCAGTCAGTCAGTCATTTATAATCCGCTTTAGTCTTGAACAGACTTGCAGGGGTTTGCTAGAGCCTATCCCAACTAGCATAGGGCACAAGGGCAGTTACAAACCCTGGACAGGGTGCCAGTCCATTGCAGGGTCAACACAAACACACACCTCAACTACACACTTGGGTCTATTTAGCATTGCTAACTCACCTAACCTGCATGTTTTTGGATTGTGGGAGGAAACTGAAGCACCTGCAGGAGCCCCACACAGTCAGGAGGACATACAAACTCTACGCAGATTCTTGTGTTGACCTTGACTTTCAAGCCAAAGGTTTGCCATTCTTCCTCTCTTGAGAGGTATTTATTGTGTTTTGTACATCTGGGACATTTAAAAAAGGTCTTGGAACTGTTTAAAGCCAGTGCCCTTTTTTCGGGCCTGCATAAGCCAAAATCTGCCTGTTGAGTTTGGGCGCAGGCTGCCTCAGGTGAGGCCTACCTCTAGGATGATCAGTGGTGGTCCTGGTCTGTTTTTTGGCTCTTTTTATCAGTCAGTCAGTCATTTATAATTCTCTTTAGTCCTGAACAGACTTGCAGGGGTCTGCTAGAGCCTATCCCAACTAGCATAGGACACAAGGGCAGTTACAAACCCTGGACAGGGTGCCAGTCCATTGCAGGGTGAACACAAACACACACCTCAACTACACACTTGGGTCTATTTAGCATTTCTAACTCACCTAACCTGCATGTTTTTGGACTGTGGGAGGAAACTGAAGCACCTGCAGGAGCCCCACACAGACACGGGGAAGGACATACAAACTCCATGCAGATATTTGTGTTGACCTTGACTCTCAAGCCAGAGGTTTGGCATTTTTTTCCTTTCCCTTGGGGGGGCATTTAGTGTGTTTTATATATCTAAGGCATTTAAGGAAGATTTTTGGAACTGCTTAAAGCCAGTGCCCCATTTTGGGCCTGCGTAGGCTGAAGCCTGCCTGTGTTGTGTGGAGTCAGGCTGTCTGGGGTGAAGCCGATCTTGAGGATAGTCAGTGAAAGTCCTGGCCTGCTTAGTGGGTCTCTTTGGAATCTTTCAATCTTTTTGCCCGGCTTTTGCCACCTGATTATAAACCTGACAATTAATACTGAAACGAGGGGTAATTAAATGTGTTGTTCACACTTTATCTGACACTTCCAGGTCTGTATGTCACACCAGAAGAAATAAGTTGAATCTTATTCAACTTCTGTCCATAATGAGACCTGTCAGCCCCCTGAAACTGATAAAGTCCTCGACAGAAGTGCCAGGACGTGGTCTCACTAATTAAGCGAGTGAGACGGATCAGCACCTCGCCGTAAACAGTTTCTATTAAATCACACCGTGGAGATTTCAGAGGCAGACTCTTAATGAGCGCTCCTCTTTTTATTGGAGCTCACCGAGTTTTATTGAGCCCGTCTGCACTTTTGTTTCGTTATGTGTCTGCGGCGACAGACTCGGGCTGTCAGGTCTTTTCAGAGACGAGAGGGTTTTCTCATTTTGCTTATTTTGCAGATTTCTATTTCTGGGCTTCCCTGATGCCTTTTTGGAGAAGCACGGAGCGGTTTATTGAACCCCATGATGTCTGATATCGACAGTCTCCCACCGTTGCTTGCTGTTTTAGCAATAAAATGTAGACTGTAAAGCGCCTGGAGTGACATGGGGGGGCTAATCACGTTTGGAGCTCCTCCTGCACAATGAGCCACTTTGCCTATCGGCATTTTTATTATTATTTTTATCTTTTTATTTCTGCATTTTTTTAGCAGGCTCCTTACAAAGAAACTTATATTGTAATAGAGACAGAATGATTAGAAGGTGTAAGAATCAAAAGCAACAGGGAACACGATAAAAAAGGTGAGCAGGAGGGAGTGGTGTGACTACCGTGATATAATGAGTCCTGAACAGTCCAACAGCAGCCATCCTGTTGAAGAAACTCTAAGCAGTGGTAACCACAAGGGGGCGCCAGAAAGCCCCAAACCACAGACGCAGTAAACGCAGCACATGTTGTATGAATAGATAGATAGATAGATAGATAGATAGATAGATAGATAGATAGATAGATAGATAGATAGATAGATAGATAGATAGATAGATAGATAGATAGATAGATAGATAGATAGATAGATAGATAGATAGATACTTTATTAATCCAAATGGGAAATTCACATTCTCCAGCAGCAGCATAATGATAATGGATACTAGGGGGCTCCACGCCCTGCTCGCTTCGCTCAAAAACCCCTAGGTATGGGTAACCGGAACCATGAACAGACACCAAGACAGCTATGTCCAAAACACACACGTTTATTGTGCTTTCTCTTCACAATATCACACACAATGCACAATTCACTCACTGTCCTTTTCCTTCTCTTCAAGCCGCCTCCACTCCTCTCTCGTAAAGCTCCGTCACACTACCTCCCATCTCCGGCTCGTCATCAGGAGTGAGGCGGCCCCTTTTCTACCACCCCGGATGTGCTCAGAGCGCTTCCTAATAGTTCGCTGATGACACTTCCTGGTGTGGCGGAAGTGCCGTATGATCACCTGGACTTATTTCTGGCAGCACTTCCAGTTGTGGTGGAAGTGCTGCATTCCAGGACTCATTAATCATCTGGGCACCCCCTGGCAGTGGCCACGGGCCCTAACAGGGATGTGTTTCCGTGGCCCCCCTGCAAACCAGGGCTGCTGCCCTCTCGTGGTCCTGGGAAGGTATTGTCCGTCTTGTGGTCCGTCCAGGTGTCCCGGCTGCGTAGGGACCCCAGCTGTCTGCCACAAGAGATTGTTATTTTCATGGGAACTGTTACATATGCATTATAGAACTAACTAGTTTAGGTTTCAGTCAGTAATTAATCATAGTTAAAAATAGTAAAATGTGAAAAAATTGAAATAACCTGATGTGTCATGTTGCGTTAGTGGTATTTGTTGCGTTATACATTTTCGTTCTGTTTGTCTTTGATATTAACATTCAAATACTTTTTTAAAATTTCACTTTTACTTTAAAACTTCAGTAGAAACTGAGAAAGAATAATTTGAATTAAGCCAATCAAACAAAATGCAACCCAATACAGACGCTAAGCTGTAAGAGTGTATTCTTGTAAGACAAATGAACTAAACCAACTTTTAAGGTAGCTTAGGTGATATTGTAACAAAGTTTGTCTTCTAAGATGGATGAAATCCTTTTTGGGAACAAAAAGAACTGGATGGAGGCAGATTTCTGTTCCAAATACAAGCTGTATTCTCTGCAGCTGCTAGCACACAGTCAGGCCAAAACAGCACAATAACAGTCTTACTTCCTCTCACATATCCTCCCAGATCTGGAATGCTTAACTTTATAAACACTACTTTCTAACACATTACAACTTAACAGAGACATTAACATTGCAGATCTAAATGTAGGTTGTGACAATCAAGAGTCCAAGACATCATAAAGGTTTGGGGCAACCACCCGTATATTGTTTTTCCCAGCTGCAAAAGGGTTGAAATACAGTGCATCCGGAAAGTATTCACAGCGCTTCACTTTTTCCACATTTTGTTGACTAGTCAGGATAAAGGGAAAGATGACTGCAGCAATGTACAGAGACATCCTGGATGAAAACCTGCTCCAGAGCGCTCTTGACCTCAGACTGGGGCGACGGTTCATCTTTCAGCAGGACAACGACCCTAAGCCTTATTCCAAAATGGATTAAATTCATTTTTTTCCTCAGAATTCTACACACAACACCCCATAATGACAACGTGAACAAAGTTTACTTGAGGTTTTTGCAAATTTATTAAGAATAAAAAAACTGAGAAATCCCATGTCCATAAGTATTCACAGCCTTTGCTCAATACTTTGTCGATGCCCCTTTGGCAGCAATTCCAGCCTCAAGTCTTGTTGAATATGATGCCACAAGCTTGGCACACCTATCCTTGGCCAGTTTGGCCCATTCCTCTTTGCAGCACCTCTCAAGCTCCATCAGGTTGGATGGGAAGCGTCGGTGCACAGCCATTTTAAGATCTCTCCAGAGATGTTCAATGGGATTCAAGTCTGGGCTCTGGCTGGGCCACTCAAGGACATTCACAGAGTTGTCCTGAAGCCACTCCTTTGATATCTTGGCTGTGTGATGCAGAAACATCTCAAGGATGATCAGGGGAAACAGGAGGCACCTGAGCTCAATTTGGAGCTTCATGGCAAAGGCTGTGAATACTTATGTACATGTGCTTTCTCAATTTTTTTATTTTTAATAAATTTGCAAAACCCTCAAGTAAACTTTTTTCATGTTGTCATTATGGGGTGTTGTGTGCAGAATTCTGAGGAAAAAATTAATTTAATCCATTTTGGAATAAGGCTTAGGGTCGTTGTCCTGCTGAAAAATGAACCGTCGCCCCAGTCTGAGGTCAAGAGCGCTCTGGAGCAGGTTTTCATCCAGGATGTCTCTGTACATTGCTGCAGTCATCTTTCCCTTTATCCTGACTAGTCAACAAAATGTGGGAAAAATGATGCACTGTGAATACTTTCCGGATGCACTGTAAGTAGCGCGATGTGCATATGACAGAGTCAAGAACAGAACTGACTATAGTAGCCCAAGATGGAGACTTTAAAGGCCTGTAGAGGAACTGATGTCATCAATATGGCTGGAACCAGAAGTGATGTCAGCAAAGGGGCCGGCTCCGGGAGTGATGTCTTCTGAGGCGCCGGAACCTTACAGGATTTCCTGGGAAAGGTCTGTAGGGAACCGAGAAAGACAGTCAGTGCACTCCGCCGCCCCTTGGTCGGATGTTTTATTATACTTACTCAGACCCTTTAGCTGCCTCCTACTCGCACATGTGTGACAAGGTATATTCCTATTCTCACTCTAATATAATGAACATTTACTTCTCTAATTTAATGCTTAAGTGACAACACAACTTTACAATATTGTATAATCAATTATTATGTGTGATGATCATTATGTGCGAAATGTAAGTTATAATAAGAATGTGCTGTGCATTAACTGACAGTATAACATAAATCCTTTTATAAGATGAGAAAAGATTCTTAAATTGTAACTTCCACATAGCCGTTGAAGTGTTGTAACCCTGATGGTGCAGAAGAATAGGGAAGTACATGTTTTGCAAAGTGCTGTCTGTGTAAAACTAGCCATAGCTGACTTGCATAGCCTACGTTGGATGGGGAACCTGGGACTTTGGGTATACTGACAGTTCCTCTTATCTAAAGACTACCGTGTACGTCTTCACATACTGATTTAATGTGTCATCTTAAGACTTAGCAAACTCTGTGTGACCTCAAATTGAACTGACATACTTCCTCATTTTGGTATAAAACTGAGCTAACTTCCTGCTTTCAGCAGGCTTGCAGTCTGTAGCTAATTGAGCTGGCAGGTGCTGCAGCCTCTCTTCTCACCAAGAATAAAGAAATTGCTTTTTACTTTGAATTGGTGTTTGTCTCCTGTCGTTTTCCAACTTTCAGCGACCATAAAACAATATTTGGAATTAACTTATCATCACTATCGCGTTGAATTTCTACGTGTTTGGACTTTTATCGTGATCATACAATGTATAACTGCCTGTAATTGAATTTTGTTTCTTTCTCTCTAATAAATAAACTGACTTTTTCGGATGTTTGTCCCTGTGATTTGTTAATTGTTTTAGCAAACGCTATTCTTACGGGAAACTGTAAACGTTTTAATACGAACGGCATATCAAGATCTCCTTTGGTGTTTCATGTTAGATGTACTACATTACCTTTCTTGTCACCTGTTAAAATATTTACATGTTAGAATTGTTCGACCAATTTTCAATACAACTAATCTTGTCCCATTGCACAGCCCATCACTCAGACATATATTATGCAATAACTTTACGGTACATCCTTCTATCAACAGTAATTCGGCCAGTAGAAGACCAGACGGTGTTAACGGTTGTAGATATTCTTCGTGATATTGTAAGTTGATGTTTTCATCTTTCGCACCATCACCACCAACTGTTTCAACAGAGTCTATTGATACACATTTAACCAATTTGCCTTGTAACCGATCAACGATTTTCACATTAATTCATTTGACTTCCTTGTTTCTCGGTTCTAGGATTACCCGGTGTAAAATGAATTGACTCAACACACTTAAAAAGGTTTGGGGCAGCCACCCGTATATTATTCCTAGCTGCAAAAGAGTCTTTAAATATAGAGATGTTCTCTATACCGAGTCCAAAACAGAACTGATGATGGTTTGTCAAAATGGTGATTTTAAGGGATAGGACAGGAAGTGATGTAAGAGAGCCGGAAGTGATGTTCTTCATTATTCAAAGTAGATGCCGGAAGTGATAATTTTCTAGGCGCCGGAAGTGGAAGTGATGTCTTCTGTTCTAAATCAGACAGGTTTTCCCGCGGCTGGTCTGCAGAGATAACAGGAGAAAGTTTAGTGCAACCTGCCACCCCCTGGCCTGGCGTAGAATTAGCTTTACTTGGTCCATACAACATCCTCCTAGTCGCACGTGTGTGACACCGGGTACTCATTTCTTCTGTGTTAACCCTTTGGGATAAAATTCTTCAATAAGATTTGGACCTAATAAGTTTTCTTTTATTGGGAGGTTTTGAATTTTAAGGTTGCCAATGTCTAGTAGCCATATAGCGAAATTATCTCAATTTTGATCTGCTCTCATATTTTTTTGTAATTTGAATTGTTGGAAGAAAGACCATTAACGCCCACTCTTTAGGCATTCATCTGAAAAAAATCTCATGGCAATAGTCTCATCTCGCGGGTCTTGAAAAAATCTCTTGACAAAAGTCTTGTCTTGTCGCAGGATTTTTTTTTATATTAGACAGATTTATTCCACAAAAGCACTTTTGCACAACATTCACACCAGTTATCAACCCCAATATGCATTACATACTCCTCTATTTAAATCAATTCTTCCTCCTTTTCCTCCAGTTGAGTGTTGCCTTCCTCCCAGGTCCTCCCAGCTCTGACTCAGACCCCTTTAATGTCAGGTGCCATGTCTTCCGGGAAGCACTTCCAGGCTGTTGAAAAAGTAGGAAGGTCCTCCCCCAACAGCGCCCTCTAACAGTAGCTAAGGACCCCAGTAGGGGAGCACTTCAGGAATCAAAGTCCCAAGCATCCCAGCAGGTGTCCTGACTGGGTCCCCATATGAGGATCACTGCCACCTAGCATATGGCGGATGGATTTTATTTTATCCTCATCCTGCTGGCCAATCTGCTTGTGTCATCATACTGGTGTCCCTGGTCCGGGTAATAAATCCTCCCTTCTGCCCAGGATGCCTGTTCTCCTACTACACCATTTTTAATAAGGAGGTTCGTCTTCAACAACAACAACAACAACAACATTTATTTATATAGCACATTTTCATACAAAAAGTAGCTCAAAGTGCTTTACATAATGAAGAAAAGAAGAATAAAAGACAAATAAGAAATTAAAATAAGACAACATTAGTTAACATAGAAAGGAGTAAGGTCCGATGGCCAGGGTGGACAGAAAAAACAAAAAAAAACTCCAGAAGGCTGGAGAAAAAAATAAAATCTGTAGGGGTTCCAGGCCACGAGACCGCCCAGTCCCCTTTGGGCATTCTACCTAACATAAATGAAATAGTCCTCTTTGTATTTAGGGTTCTCACGGAGTCACTTGATGCTGATGGTCATACAGACTTCTGGCTTTTAATCCATCCATCATTGTTGGAACATCATGGTGCTTTGGGTAGATGGTGGTGGCACAAGCCACCACCAATAGGACACCGGAAAAGGAAACAGAAGAGAGAGTAGGGGTTAGTACAGATTTTGAATGAATAGTTATTATAATGAATTGGATATACAGAGTGTCAGGATTAAATTACAGTGAAGTTATGAGAAGGCCATGTTAAAGTAATGTGTTTTCAGTAGTTTTTTAAAGTGCTCCACTGTATTAGCCTGGCGAATTCCTACTGGCAGGCTATTCCAGATTTTAGGTGCATAACAGCAGAAGGCCGCCTCACCACTTCTTTTAAGTTTTGCTCTTGGAATTCTAAGGAGACCCTCAGTTGAGGATCTGAGGTTGCGATTTGGAATATAAGGTGTCAGACATTCCGATATATAAGACGGGGCGAGATTATTTAAAGCTTTATAAACCATAAGCAGAATTTTAAAGTCAATTCTGAATGACACAGGTAACCAGTGTAGTGACATCAAAACTGGAGAAATGTGTTCGGATTTTCTTTTCCTGGTAAGGATTCTAGCAGCTGCATTCTGCACTAACTGCAAACGATTGATGTCTTTTTTGGGTAGTCCTGAGAGGAGTGCATTACAGTAATCTAGCCGACTAAAGACAAACGCATGAACTAATTTCTCTGCATCTTTCGATGATATAAGAGGTCTAACTTTTGCTATGTTCCTTAGGTGAAAAAATGCTGTCCTAGTGATTTTATTAATATGCGATTTAAAATTCAGATTACAATCAACGGTTACCCCTAAGCTTTTTACCTCCGATTTGACTTTTAATCCTAATGCATCCAGTTTATTTCTAATAGCCTCATTGTATCCATTATTGCCAATCACTAAGATTTCGGTTTTTTCTTTATTTAATTTGAGAAAGTTACTATTCATCCATTCTGAGATACAGGTTAGACATTGTGTTAGCGAATCAAGAGATTTGGGGTCATCAGGTGCTATTGATAAATACAGCTGTGTGTCATCAGCATAGCTGTGGTAGCTCACGTTATGTCCCGAGATAATCTGACCTAATGGAAGCATGTAGATTGAGAAGAGCAGCGGACCCAGGATAGAGCCTTGTGGAACACCATATAGAATATCATGTGTCTTTGAGTTATAATTACCACAACTAACAAAGAATTTTCTCCCTGCCAGGTAGGATTCAAACCAGTTTAAGACACTGCCAGAGAGGCCCACCCACTGACTAAGGCGATTCTTAAGAATATTATGATCAATAGTGTCAAATGCGGCACTCAAATCTAAGAGGATGAGAACAGATAAATGGCCTCTGTCTGCATTTACCCGCAAGTCATTTACTACTTTAACGAGTGCAGTTTCTGTGCTGTGATTTGTTCTAAAACCTGACTGAAATTTATCAAGAATAGCATGTTTATTGAGGTGCTCATTTAACTGCATAATGACTGCCTTCTCTAGAATTTTACTTAAGAAAGGCAGGTTAGAGATGGGTCTATAATTTTCAAGAGAAGAGGGGTCGAGATTATTTTTCTTAAGTAGGGGTTTAACTACCGCAGTCTTAAGACAGTCTGGGAAGACCCCCGTATCTAATGACGAATTTACTATGTCAAGAACATTATCAATAAGCACACCCGATACTTCTTTGAAAAAATTTGTTGGTATTGGGTCAAGGGCACAGGTGGAGGGTTTCATTTGAGAAATTATTTTATGTAAATCAGGTAAATCTATCCTAGTGAAAGACTCTAATTTATTTATTATGGAGTACTGGGGTTTCGGGGGATCCTTAGTGTTGGGGAGATATACTATGTTATTTCTAATATCATTAATTTTTTGATTGAAAAATACAGCGATAGCCTCACAGGTTTTACTGGAAGTACTTAGGAGGCATTCCTTTGAGTTACCTGGGTTTAACAGATGATCAATTGTCGAAAATAAGACTCTGGGATTACTAGCATTGTTATTTATAATCTTAGAGAAATAGCAGCGCCTCTCAAGACGGACTGTGTTATTGTATTCTGTTATTTTAACTTTTAATATCTCATAGTCAATAGTTAGTTTAGTCTTCCTCCATTTACGCTCAGCTCTACGGCATGTTCTCTTTAAATCAGACACTCTTTGGGTCTTCCAAGGTATAACAATGCTAGAAGATTTTTTAACTGTCTTTTCAGGTGCAACTATGTCAACAGCAGCCCTCACTTTAGTATTAAATCTTTCCACCTTACTATTTACATTCTCCTCGCTATTATAGTTGGCACTATAAACGGACTGATTGGTTAGAATGTTTGTAAGTTTTAAAGTTGCTGATGAGTCAAAGAAGCGTTTTTTAACAATATGCTTCTCATGAGTGTTTTCTATCATTATTTCTATATTAAAAAGTAGAAGAAAATGGTCTGAAAGACCCGTATCAATGACCTGCTTTATATCAACTTTTAGTCCTTTAGTAATTACTAAGTCTAACGTATGACCTGCTTTATGTGTAGGCTGATTAACGAGCTGTCTCAAATCAAAAGAGTCCAGGAGGTTCATAAATTCTTTTACTTTTTGGTCACATTGATTATCTACATGAAAATTAAAGTCGCCGACTATTAAGAGTGCGTCATAGTTCGTAATTAAGATTGACATCAAGTCAGAGAATTCCTCAAAGAAAGACGCGTTGAATTTAGGAGGTCTATACACGGATAATACTAGAACGTGAGAATCTCCCTGAATAACAATGGCGAGATACTCAAAAGACTTGAACTTACCAAAACTGATATTTTTACATTTTAACCTGCTAGAGTAAATGTTTGCTAGCCCTCCACCTCTCTTTCCTTGGCGATCAGCACGAGTAAAACTGTAATCCGGAGGCGCAGATTCGATTAAAACAGCTGCGCCATCTGAGCTAAGCCACGTTTCACTTAGTGCAATAAAATCTATTTTTTTTTCACTAATAATGTCGTTGATAAAAAACGTCTTGTTAGTTAAAGCTCTAATATTTAATAGTGCCATATTCAATGTTTCGGAGGAGCAGAGATGAATACTATGTGCGTTATTGATATAGGGAACAGGAATTAAGTTATTTTTATTAGCGCCGCTCTGCGTGTATTTTTTATTTAATCTATGATCTGTTTTTACAGTTTTAATACATTGTTCATCTAAAGTAGTAACTTTAATTAAATTATTGGCGTTTATGCCGTATTGCCTAGATTTTCTATGTGCATTAAGATTGGTTATTACAGTATTTATGTTGCGCACTTTTATGGAAGATTTTTTTAAACAATTATCATGACCAAATACAGGAGTGGCATTTCGGAAGGGGTTAAAAGCAGAGATAGATAGTCAAGATAAACGAATTACCTTCGCTATGTTTTCGGAGAGGACCCGGGCGCCGAAGCTGTTCGGATGCAGGCCATCTCGCTTGAAGAAACGCGGTCTTTCCCAAAAGAGGTCCCAGTTGTTAATGAACCCGATGTCTTGATTCTTGCAGAAGCCCTGCAGCCAGTTGTTTAAACCAAGCAGACGACTGTAATACTCGTTTGATCGTCTGACGAGAGGGAGTGGACCCGAGATGAATATCTTTGCCGATGGGGTCCTCTCCTTTGTGTCTTTAATTAATGCAGTGAAGTCTGCCTTGAGGATCTCCGACTGTCGGTGCCTTATGTCGTTTATGTCGTTTCAAGAGGGCTAAACAGGAGGACATTGGGTGCAGTTTAAATAGCCAAAGGGAGATCATTCCACACGAATGGAGAAGCCTGGCCAGCCATGGCACATCTGGCAAGAAGCAGGCAGGCGGAGGCAGAATTGTGGCTTTTTGAAGGAACATATGGAAATATGGCACTGATCCATTAAGGAACCATAGGCCAAGATAAGCCGGCGATGAGACTGAAGAGGAGTAGTAGGAGCGACACAAGGAACAGAGTGCTGCATTCTGGAAGAGCTGCAGAAGTTGGATAGCAGTTGAAGGAAACCCCACCAGGAGCAAGTTGCAGTAGGACAGGCAAGAGAGTTGGGTGGCATCATTAATGAGGAAGGGTCTAGTCCTCTGAATACAATACAATACAATACAATTTATTTTTGTATAGCCCAAAATCACACAAGAAGTGACGCAATGGGCTTTACAGGCCCTGCCTTTTGACAGCCCCCCAGCCTTGACTCTCTAAGAAGACAAGTAAAATTCCCAAAAAAATGGTTGCAGGGAAAAAAAATGGAAGAAACCTTGGGAAAGAACGTTCTAAGAGAGACCCCAGTGTGGTGGGTGTCAAAAAGAAGGGGGTCAATACAACACAACGCACAGAACAGAACACAAGTCATCCTCAATACAATACAATAGAAATATTACAAGTATAGAGCAGAATTCAACAGTAGATGATATCACATAATAGGATTTGGATTTGTTCAGAGTCCTGGAGACCTCGGCCATCAAGCTGCCTCCCCCCTATTGGTCATTCAACAGCTGAGTCAGCCAATCCATTGAAAGAACCCTTATACCTGATGATTCCTGCGAGGATCCATCAGAGATGACTTTACCTTAGGCAGGTAGGACAACTTGGCAGGTGGGCAGTGGCACCAAGTGCCACATTTGCGTACTGAGAAGAGAAACAGAACAGGTGAAGGTCAGTAACAAATTCTAACTGTCAAGTTACTTATGTTTTAGTGCTAATGACTAACAACAGAGATGCAGTCTGTACAGTTAATCAGCAGCTCTAGTCAGGGTGTGCTAAACTGAAGTCGTGAGATTTGAAAGCTGAGACCGAAGGGGCATCTCTTAAAGTAGCAGGCAGACCAGTCCACAATTTAGGGGCCCTGAAACTAAAATCTCAACCTCCCACTGTTATTTTATTAATCCATTGGAATCATAAGCAGACCGGCATCTTGAGATCTTAATGTGCGCTCGGGTTTGTAAGTCATGATAAGTTCAGACAAGTAAGCCGGACCTTGGCCATTTAATGCGTTATATGTTAAAAGGAGGATTTTGAAATCTGCCCTAAACTTAACCGGGAGCCAGTGTAAGGATTTAAGAACTGGAGTTATGTGTTCATATTTTCTTGTTCTTGTAATAATTCTTGCAGCAGCGTTTTGAATCAAATATTATTTGGATTGAAAATTATGAAGAAAGAAATGACAGGATTGGGTAATTGAAGAAAAATATTCAATGATTGAAAGTGAGGAGTTTGGAGACACGCTGCGATTCCTGACTGTGACTGATGAAGAGAAGGGTGACATCTTTTAAGGACAATGCTTAGAGACAAACCCCCAGGAAGGCAAGTACAGGATATCTGGCTTTGAAAGGTTTAAATTTAATGTGACAGGTAATTAAGATCAGCCGGGCCCTTTAGCTGCCTCCCAAACACACATGTGTGACAATATATGAACATACTGTATATATTACAGTCAGGTCCATTTGGACAGTGACATAAGTTTCATAATTTTAGCTCTGTACACCACCACAGTCGATCTGAAATGAAGCAATCCTTATGTGATTGACATGTAGGCTTTCAGCGTCAATTCAAAGGTTTAATGTAAATATCGTATGAGCCATTTTGAAATGACAGCCATCGTATTTGGTAGTATTGGTAGTATTGGTAGCCACAGTATTTGGGTGTTTGACTGACCAGCAGTCTCCATAGCAAAGTGTGCGCAGGTCCCTCCTTATGTCATCAACTATGAAGCAGGTAGAAGGTCTGCAGTTGATTTCAAGTGTGGAATTTGCATTTGTCAGCTGTTGCTGTGAACGCTCACTATGAGGTCCAAAGAGCCATCCATACAGGTAAAGACAGGCCACCGTTAGGCAGAGAAAACAAAACAAATCCTTCGTAGAGACAGCAGAGACACCAGGAGTGGGCAAGTCAACCATTTGGTAGATTCTTAAAGAGAAGGAACACACTAGTGAGCTCAGCAACTCCAGAAGGTCTGGAAAACCACAGAAGACAACTGGGCTGGATGATCGCAGAATTCTGTCCTTGGTGAAGAAGACCCCTGTAGCCAAACCAAGACCATTCACTGGGGGGGTTGTCCTATCATTGTCAAAGAATACAATTAAGAGAAGACTCCATGAACGTAAAGACAGAGGGTTCATCACAAGGTGCAGACCACTGGTGAAGCCTCAAGCATAGGAAGAATAGATTAGACTTTGCCAGAAAACATTTTTTAGAAGCCTGTCCAGTTCTGGAAGAGTTTTCTTTGGACAAGTGAAACTAAGATCAATATGAACAGAATGATGGAAACAGAAGAGTATGGAGAAGAGAAGAAATGGCTCCTGATCCGATGAATACCACATCATCTGTGAGACATGGAGGAGGCCGTGTTATGACCTGATCGTGCACGGCTGCCAGTGGAAGTCAGTGGTGTTTATTGATGATGTGACTGCTGGTGGAAGTCGCCAGATGAATTGTGAAGTGTGCAGGGTGCTATACTGTCAGCTCAGAGTCAGACAAATGCTGCAAAACTGAGAGGACGACACTTCACAGTACAGACGAACGATGAGCCAAAACACACTGGGACAGCAAACCAGGGGCTTCTCAACACAAAAAAGTGGAATATTCATCAATGGCCAAGTCAACCAACCGACCTCAACCCAACTGGACATGCGTGTCACTTACTGATGGCAGAAAGTCCAGCGAACAAGCGGCTCCTGAAGACAGCGGCAGTGAAGGCCTGGCAGAGCAGCACTTGGAGACGGCCGTGTGCTCAGACTTCAGGGAGTCACTGACGGGAAAGGACTTTCAAACAAATATTGAGAAGGATGGTTATATTGAGGATTAGGTTAGAGTGTCCAAATACTTCTGAGCTCCTGAAAATGGGGAGCCATGTATAAAAATGGCTGTCATTCCTAAACAGTTCATACAATATCTTTGTTAGACTCCTTGAATGAAAGCTGAAAGTTTACACTTCAGTCATATGCTGACTGCTTTATTTCAACTCTATTGTGGTGGCATAAATTATGAACTATGAGCCCAAATTATGAAAACTGTCACAGTCCAAATACTTATGGACTTGACTGAACATTAATATATATATATATATATATATATATATATATATATTGTGGCTGAGTGCAGGAATGACAGATGACGGAGAAGATGAACAGCTGAGACACCAACACAGTCATCCCCTTTAATTAAAGGAAGTTCAACAAAAATACGCCACTTGGACAAATAATCAACAAAAGTTATTTGGCTCTTTGCCATGGAATTTAGGATCAAATCACTGGAGCTCCGTCCGGCGGGTCGCTCTCTTTGCCCACTTTCAGGCTTACGTGCATATCTCCCATTTATCCCATTGAAACTTTTTCTTCTCATCTTGCTGGCAGAACAAATGGAATTAGGAGCATTCAAGAAATGGACAGACAGAATGAAGACCTCGATGTCCTGCCCATCCTGACAAGAAACACTCGCCAGACGGGCCGCCTCTCACTAAAACACTTCCTTACTTCCTCAAGTGTGATTGGGTGACCTCGGCAGCTCCACTCCATCATGCTTGGCTTTCAGGAATTCCGTGAGAGTAGCTGAGTGAGGTGGAATTTCTCGGCAGAGGACAAAATCCATAAGTTATTCCCATTTCCGTCATCAAGGCACTGACTTTTGATTTATTGCCTTCACTTTCTCTCGGATTTTGTTTCACTCGTTCAAAGATCCATTTGCCGGCTATTAGCCTCCCATTTATTTTTGTGGGCTGAAAATTCAATACCATTCTGAAGGTAATGTGGAAGATAAAAAGAGCATTTGGCATTGGGAGCAGAGCCATTACTGCTGTACCGCTCGTTACTTTAATATTTAATCTAAACGAAAAAGAAGAAAGGAACAAGCAGAGGATCAAATACAACAAATACAATCAGGAAAGATGAAACACTCGGGACAATCCAAACCTGCAATAAAAGAGAAATGGAAAAAGGAGATTTAGAAAAGAGGTGCAGACATAGAGTGCTGAATATTAGAAGACAAGAAAAGCAAACCTCACACCTTTCATATCTATCTATCTATCTATCTATCTATCTATCTATCTATCTATCTATCTATCTATCTATCTATCTATCTATCTATCTATCTATCTATCTATCTATCTATCTATCTATCTATCTATCTATCTATCTATCTATCTATCTATCTATCTATCTATTATATAGCACCTTTCACATCTATCTATCTATCTATCTATCATATAGTGCCTTTCACATCTATCTATCTATCTATCTATCTATCTATCTATCTATCTATCTATCTATCTATCTATCTATCTATCTATCTATCTATCTATCTATCTATCTATCTATCTATCTATCTATCTATCTATCATATAGTGCCTTTCACATCTATCTATCTATCTATCTATCTATCTATCTATCTATCTATCTATCTATCTATCTATCTATCTATCTATCTATCTATCTATCTATCTATCTATTGCTGTATTTTTTAATCAAAAAATTAATAATATTAGAAATAACACAGTATATCTCCCCAACACTAAGGATCCTCCTAAACCTCAGTATTCCGTTATAAACAAATTAAACTCTTTCACTAGGATAGATTTACCTGATTTACATAAAATAATTTCTCAAATGAAACCCTCCACCTGCGTCCTTGACCCAATACCAACTAATTTTTTCAAAGAAGTATCGGGCGTGCTTAGTGATAATATTCTTGACATAGTAAATTCGTCATTAGATACGGGGGTCTTCCCAGACTGTTTTAAGACTGCTGTAGTTAAACCCCTACTTAAGAAAAATAATCTCAATCCCTCTGCTCTTGAAACTTTTAGACCCATCTCTAACCTGCCTTTCTTAAGTAAAATTATAGAGAAGGCAGTCATTATGCAGCTAAATGAGCACCTCAATAAACATGCTATTCTTGATAAATTTCAGTCAGGTTTTAGAACAAATCACAGCACAGAAACTGCACTCGTTAAAGTAGTAAATGACTTGTGGGTAAATGCAGACAGAGGCCATTCATCTGTTCTCATCCTCTTAGATCTGAGTGCAGTGTTTGACACCATTGATCATAATATTCTTAGAAATCGCCTTAGTCAATGGGTGGGCCTCTCTGGCAGGGTCTTAAATTGGTTTGAATCCTACCTTTCAGGGAGAAAATTCTTTGTTAGTTGTGGTAATTACAACTCAAAGACACATGATATTCTATATGGTGTTCCACAAGACTCTATCCTGGGTCCGCTGCTCTTCTCAATCTACATGCTTCCATTAGGTCAGATTATCTCAGAGCACAACATGAGCTACCACAGCTATGCTGATGACACACAGCTGTATTTATCAATAGCACCTGATGACCCCGATTCTCTTGATTCACTAACACAATGTCTAACTTGTATCTCAGAATGGATGAATAGTAACTTTCTCAAGTTAAATAAAGAGAAAACTGAAATCTTAGTGATTGGCAATGATGGATACAATGAGGCTATTAGAAATAAACTGGATACATTAGGATTAAAAGTCAAGATGGAGGTAAAAAGCTTAGGGGTAACTGTTGACTGTAATCTAAATTTTAAATTGCATATTAATCAGATCACTAGGACAGCATTTTTTCAGTTAAGAAACATAGCAAAAGGTAGACCTCTTATATCATTGAAAGATGCTGAGAAATTAGTTCACGCATTTGTTTTCAGTCGACTAGATTACTGTAACTCACTCCTCTCAGGACTATCCATCTTATATATCAGAATGTCTGACACCTTATATTCCAAATCGTAACCTCAGATCCTCAAATGAGTGTCTCCTTAGAATTCCAAGAGCAAAACTTAAAAGAAGTGCTGAAGTGGCCTTCTGCTGTTATGCACCTAAAATCTGGAATAGCCTGTCAATAGGAATTCGCCAGGTTAATACAGTGGAGCACAGTGCTGAAAACACATTACTGTAACATGGCCTTCTCATAACTTCACTGTAATTTAAATCCCGATACTCTGTATATCCAGTTCATTATAATAACTATTCATGGTGGCTCTAAAATCTGTACTAACCCCTACTCTCTCTTCTGTTTCTTTTTCCGGTGTTCTTTTGGTGGTGGCTTGAGCCACCACCATCTACTCAAAGCACCATGATGTTCCAACAATGATGGATGGATTAAAAGCCAGAAGTCTGTATGACCATCAGCATCAAGTGACTCCGTGATAACCCTAATTACAAAGAGGACTATTTCATTTATGTTAGGTAGAATGCCCAGAGGGGGCTGGGTGGTCTCGTGGCCCGGAACCCCTACAGATTTTATTTTTTTCTCCAGCCATCTGGAGTTTTTTTGTTTTTTCTGCCTCCCATGGCCATCGGACCTTACTCTTATTCTATGTTAACTAATGTTGTCTTATTTTAATTTTTTATTTTGTCTTTTATTTTTATTTTATTTTCTTCAGTATGTAAAGCACTTTGAGCTACTTTTTTGTATGAAAATGTGCTATATAAATAAATGTTGTTGTTGTTATCTATCTATCTATTTTATAGCACCTTTCATATCTATCTATCTATCTATCTATCTATCTATCTATCTATCTATCTATCTATCTATCTATCTATCTATCTATCTATCTATCTATCTATCTATCTATCTATCTATCTATCTATCTATCTATCATGCCTTTCACATAGTGATGGAAAATTAAACTGACGTATACAGACGACCCCTGAAATTCGCAAGGTGGATGGATGTGGTCAAAAAACTTCCTATAAATGCCTATTTTTATAGTTTAAACCCTAAATATGCCCCCAAAACACTTTAATTTTATTTCAAACTCAGCTTAATACATTACCCTAAAAAAGAATGTAAAAGTAAAGCCGTCTACTGTACAGTCCTGTACTGCTGTGTCTCCCGCAGTGCTAGAATGTCAAATATCAATGTTACCGCTATACGTACTGTAATTCATGCAAGCGCGTTTTCTTTGGTATAAGTAGGATAAATACGTAATAATTTAATTTAATAAAAATACTGTAAAATGTATGGGTGCTCACCAATAATGAATGATTTTGATTGAAAATGATATTGATGATGATGAATTAGCTGTGCAGTACGATGAAGTTATGTAATGAAGATCATGACTGCACAGCAAAGCAGAGGATTTTCAGCTCCTCGGGTGGCTACTGTGACATAACTGTTTAGATCCCGGAGCAAATCCTGTAGTTCCACCTTCTCCTGGAGTGTCTTAAACTTTTTCTGGCGCTTCGGTTCATTGCCAGAAGCCTTAGAAGGTGCAGGGTGTTTGGTTGACATCTTAGGGCTTTAAGAAGAACAAAACAAAAAACGCTCAGCGAAACACTCGAGACAACGACACGCAGTAAACTGTTGTGATACGGGAATGCTGGGCTGCATCTGCTGGAGATGCGTCACAGGGCAGCAGCCAATCAGCAACAAGGAGAAATGAATAACGCTCTCGGATTGGCTACTTTCACACCTCCTGCCTCTGAGTTCAGGGGTATTTCACTATCCCAAGCCGCGTTTTACTCTTTGGTTGCTTTGTGTTCTCTCTACAGAACAGTACTGCCACAAAAAAGTCCAAAAAAAATTTCGGAGGATATTTCCAGTTTAACAATTTTTAGTTAGGTTCTAAGGAAAAATCTGCGAACGACTGAGGCCGTAAACTGCAAACCGCGACTTCACGGAGGTCTACTGTACCAGCATCAGCTGCTCAGTCTCCAGTGGATTGCAGTGATGTCCAGGTACGTGTAGCTGACGCGCATACGGCAACATTCGCCTGGGAGGACCACCGCTTAGAAAGACAAGAGGTACAAATCAGACTGTGATGCACTGTGACTGCTGCTGCAAGACACACAAAGACAGCCTGGCAGTCAGCCTGCCACACATTCCAGGAGAAGTGCTGCCCACAGCATGCAGCAACAGACGTTTTGTGTTGATTTCTGTGTGACACCAATTGCTTTATGTGCTTTTCAGAAAACTGCGGTTTTAGAAAAAATATTCAACCCTCAAAGAGTTGAAATAAAAAACAAAGGCAAACAAATAAAAGCTGAGGGGCGCCCGCTGGCTGCAATATAACTAAGATAAAGAAGATGACTAACAGAAATAAATGGCAAAACTATATTTACAAAGTCAGAACACATCATATGAAAATAACAATTGACTGGAGTTAATAGCAGTATAACAATGGAAAAATGACCGGAAACATCACAAAATAAATGAACTTAATAAAAGAAAACTGAGGTCAGGGCTGGTGCCCCAATTGGATAAAATATAATGTGAGCAAAGTGGGAGCAAAATGCCCCCATGATGAGATTTTAATACCCTGTCACTCTAATGCGTCTGAAGATCTCCTCCTGGGCGCTGCCATATAACCCACCGAGACGAGAGGGGGCGCTATCGCTAACTGTCTTTTCTCCTTTTTCCTCCCCTGTAGCAGTGAGGGCACCTGACTCCGCCCCTTCCAGTTCGTTGGCTATAAGGACCCCCAGAAGGCAGCGTCATTTGGCTAATGGACTACCCTATGAGCCAGAACTCCCAAAAATATTGACTAAAATATTAATTTTTTTTCCTTTTTTGGTTTGGCCCACAAGCTTGGGCAATCACGCCAAAATGGGCATTACTGTCATTTACTTTTCCTGTATACTAATTGGGACGACCCCAGGTTGGCAGTCCTCAAATATTGATCAAGTCGTCTGTCATTTCTACAGCTGGCCACAACCCAAATGGCAAAACTAAAGCAGTGGCTTGAGACAGCAATGCCATTTGACCGAATGGCAACATTAAGTCAATTAAAGTCTACCAGATCAGAAATAACTACCAGCATGATGAGACCAAAATGCCAGCTGGGCTAAACCGAAATGCCCACATGCTGAAATGACAAAACTCATATGGTGACATTTAAATGCCCACCCCTGGATTGTCCAGATGGCTGCTTTGCCGGTATCAATATGACAAGACCGCAGTGCCCAAATGAGTGTGAAATGCCAGCATCATTTAGCACCTGGAGAGACTGAAATAACTCTTTGGCAAAATAGTAATGCCCTCATGATGAGATTCAAATTGGCACATGACCTGAGTAAATGCCTACACGGTGAAGTTCAACTGGCAGGTTAGCTAAATGGTAAGTGTAACCTGATGAAGCTGAAACATAAAGGTGCCAACATGGAAATGTCTGCTTGGCAGTTTTATAGTTTTAACCCAACAACATGAAGTGAATGAACAGCTACAGGGTGCAATGCCCACTTGAAGATTTGAGAAATGCCAAAGCAGTGAAGAACAGAGAGTGGGAACTTATCCAAACAAAGTGATCCCTTAAAAATGACTAACAACTTCTCCCATAATGCAACAAGCACGTAGATGCCTCCAGTCCACAGAAAGGATTCCTAATAAAAATAGATCTTGATCATTAGAAATAAAATGGACTCAAACACTTGCAAACGTGAGGTTACTAAACTCTAAAGTTCTTGCCAGTGCAGAAGCCAACTGACGAAGGCACTTACAGACAGGGAGGAGCCAGCGACATGATTGACTGGGAACTTTCTGGAAGCACCTCATCTGTTCTAGAAGGTGCTGACACCCCGTGGCATGGATGCTTTAAAAACAATCGCCATGATGACCAGGCGGTACAGGAGATGACTCATGAGCACAGAAGACATATATAAACCCTTGACGCATATTTTTAGGAAGTCACTGTGCACTGGAGAGATTCCGAAGGACTGGAAAATGGCAAATACCATCCCATTATATAAAAAGGGTGACAGGGCAGATACAAGCGACTACAGGCCAGTAAGCTTAAAGTGCATCACAGGAAAATTAATGGAAGGAATTATTAAGGATAAGATTGAGCAACACCTGGCAAGGACAGGAGTTATTAGAAACAGTTAGTGTGGGGTCAGAAGAGGGAGGACGTGTTTTACTAACAGGCTGGAATTCTATGAGGAGGCAACAAAAGGATACGACCAAAGTGGAGCAGATGAGATTATTGATCTGGACTTTCAGAAAGCATTTGATAAGGTGCCACGTGACAGGGTGGGCATCAAACTAAAAGAAGTGGGAGTTCAGGGTGATGTTTTTAGATGGGTGCAGAATTGGCTCAGACACAGGAAGCAGAGGGTGATGGTGTGAGGAACCTCATCAGAATTGGCCGATGTTAAGAGTGGTGACCAGCAGGGATCAGTGCTGGGGCCGCTGCTATTTTTAATATATATAAATGATTTAGATAGGAATATAAGGAACAAGCTGGTGAAGTTTGCAGATGATACCAAGAGAAGTGGATTAGCAGATCATTTGGAATCCGTTATATCATTACAGAAGGACTTGGATAGCAGACAGGCTTGAGCAGATTTGTGACAGATGTCAGTAAATGTAAAGAATTACACATCTTCTTCTTCTTCTTCTTTCGGCTGATCCCATTAGGGGTTACAACTGCGGATCATCTTGTTCCATCTCTTCCTATCCTTGTTATATTGCTCTGTCACACCCATCACCTGCAGGTCCTCTCTCACCACATCCATAAAACTTCTCTTAGGCCTTCCTCTTCTCCTCTTGCCTGGCAGCTCTATCCTTAGCACCCTTCTCCCAATATACCCAGCATCTCTCCTCTGCACATGTCCAAATCAACGCAATCTTGCCCCTCTGACTTTGTCTCCCAACCGTCCAACTTGAGCTGACCCTCTAATGTCCTCATTTCTAATCCTGTCCATCCTCATCACCCCCAATGAAAATCTTAACATCTTTAACTCTGCCACCTCCAGCTCTGTCTCCTGTACCACCTTCTCCAGCCCATATCACATAGCTGGTCTCACTACCGTCCTGTAGACCTTCCCTGTCACTCTTGTTGATACCCGTCTGTCACAAATCACTCCTGACACTCTTCTCCACTCACTCCACCCGGCCTGCACTCTCTTTTTCACTTCTCTTCCACAATCCCCATTATTCTGTACTGTTGATCCCAAGTATTTAAATTCGTTCACCTTCGCCAACTCTACTCCTTTCATCCTCACCATTCCACTGACCTCCCTCTCATTTACACACATGTATTCTGTCTTGGTGGTCCTACTGACCTTCATTCCTCTCCTCTCTAGAGCATATCTACACCTTTCCAGTGTCTCCCTACTCTCACTACAGATCACAATGTCATCAGCAAACATCACAGTCCACGGGGACTCCTGTCTAATCTCGTCTGTCAACCTGTCCATCACCATTGCAAATAAGAAAGGGCTCAGAGCCGATCCCTGATGTAATCCCACCTCCATTACTCCTACCGCCACTCCCGACTTCCTCATTCAATACCACAACTCCTCTCAGTCACCCTGTCATATTCTTTCTCCAGGTCCACAAAGATGCAATGCAACTCCTTCTGGCCTTCTCTAAACTTCTCCATCAACATCCTCAGAGCAAACATCACATCTGTGGTGCTCTTTCTTGGCATGAAACCATCCTGCTGCTCACTAATCATCACCCCCCTTCTTAACTGAGCTTCCACTACTCTTTCCCATAACTTCATGCTGTGACTCATCAATTTTATACAGTCCTGCATATCCCCCTTATTCTTAAATATAGGCCCACCAGTACACTTCTTCTCCACTCCTCAGGCATCCTCTCACTTTCCAAGATTCCATTAAACAATCTGGTTAAAAACTCCACTGCCATCTCTCCTAAACACCTCCATGCTTCTATAGGTATGCCATCTGGACCAAGGGCCTTTCCATTCTTCATCCTCTTCATCGCTGTCCTTACTTCCTCCTTGCTAATCTGTTGCACTTCCTGATTCACTATCTCCACATCATCCAACCTCTTCTCCCTCTCGTTCTCTTCATTCATCAACCTCTCAAAGTACTCTTTCCATCTGCTCAAAACACTCTCCTCACTTGTGAGTACATTTCCATCTTTATCCTTTATCACCCTAACCTGCTGCACATCTTTCCCAGCTCGGTCCCTCTGTGTAGCCCACCGGTCCTTTTCTCCCTCCTTAGTGTCCAGCCTCTCATACAACTCATCATACGCCTTTTCTTTAGCCTTCGCCACCTCTCTCTTCACCTTGCACTTTATCTCCTTGTACTCTTGTCTACTTTCTGCATCTCTCTGACTATCCCACTTCTTCTTTGCCATCTTCTTCCTCTGTATACTCTCCTGTATTTCCTCATTCCATCACCATGTTTCCTTTTCCTCATTCTTCTGTCCAGATGTCACGCTAAGCACCCTTCTTGCTGTCACCTTTACTACATCTGATGTAGTTTCCCAGCTGTCTGGAACACATAGGAAGTAAAAATGTGAGGTTTGAATACACAATGGGTTGTCTGAAAATCGAGAGTCCACCTTATGAGAAGGACTTAGGAGACGTAGTGGACTCTAAGATATTGACTTCCAGACAGAAGCCATTAAGAAGGCTCACAGAATGTCAGGTTATATAGCGCCTTAATGTGTGGAGCACAAGTCACAGGAGGTTCTGCTCAAGCTTTATAACACACTGGTGAGGCCTCATCTGGAGTATTGTGACAGTTTAGGTCTCCATAAAGACATAGCAGCACTAGAAAAGGTCCAGAGAAGAGCGACTAGGCTGATTACGGGCTACAGGGGATGAGTTATGAGGAAAGATTAAAAGAGCCGAGCCTTTACAGAGATTAAGAGGTGACCTGACTGAAGTGTTTAAAATTATGACGGGAATTAGTCCAGTGGATCGAGACTGTTATTTTAAAATAAGTTCATCAAGAACACGGGGACACCATTGGAAACTTGTGAAGGGGAAATTTCACACAAACATTAGCAGATTTTTCTTTACACAAAGAACGACAGACACTTGGAATAAGCGACCAAGTAGTGTGGTAGACAGGAGGACTTTAGGGACTTTCAAAACTCGGCTTGATGACTTTTTTAGAAGAAATAAGTGGATAAGCCTGGCGAGCTTTGTTGGGCTGAATGGCCTGTTCTCATCCAGAGTGTTCTAATGTTCTAACAGGGTCATTTCAAAGGGGCTTTGGCCTCCACGGTCACCGGATCTGACACCACCAGATTTCTTCCTTTGGAAAATTCTATTGGAACAAGCATCACACTGAGGAAGATTTGAAGGAAAACATCCAACGTGAAATTGCTACTATTCCCCCAGAGATGCTTGCCGATATGTTCAGGGACGTGGAGCACCGTTTCAAAATGTGTCTGGCAAAAAACAGAAACCACTTCCAGCATTACATGTCATGCAATCGATTACACATACGTCAAGGTATAAAGCGTATTTTATTGGTTCAGATTGCTTCATCCTAACGGGAGTTACAACAAAATATTAGGAGGCCTTTTTCGAGTAAATAGAAGAATGCTGGAGCAGTTGATAGCTGGTTGCAGAATTCATAACCGAAGCTCTCAACACTGACAAAGCCTACCCGATGATCGTTGACTTCAGGAAGGTCAGCCTCGACCATCAGTGGTTCCGATGTGGACAGATAGGCAGACAGCACCAAGTTTCCGGGGTTACAGGACTTTGACCTTCAGCAATAAGACCTGTCACACATGTGCATCACCTTACAAGTCCTTCACGGGTAAGTGATACCACTCCAAGCTGAGAGAGGGCACTGCCGCAGCTAACTGTGTGCAGTGTCGTGGATTTTATATTTTATTTTTTGCTCACACAAACAAAAATGAACTTAATCTTGCCAGGATGGTTAACAAACTGTATCACTTTAAAACAAATATTTTACTCATATGGGGAGGATAAATTTAACACTTGAGAAGGTAGGACATCAAAGCCTCCTGTTTTTCCGAATTGTATTAGTAATCAAAGCAAAGCACCCAGGACTAAATTGGTTTACAGCTTGGGAAGGGAAGACATGCCGATGCTCCAGGACACATCCGATTATTTTACAACCTGCGAACAGAAGGAGGTGCCGTGGGACTTGAAAGGAGCAGAGGAAGCAGTGACCAGTGGAAGAAGGAAGGAAAGAGTTGTGCTTGTGCATATCTGTACTTGTGGCTGTGGTGGGAAACGCTTGGTTTAAAGAGTTTCCCACAATAAAAGACTCTTTGTGCCTTTTAAATTGTGCCCTGAGTCTGCTTGTATTGGGTGTTTGGGGAGCTGGAGCGTCCCCTACTGTCCACAACGCGTAACATGTTCAGTTGCCACATGCCACATGTCACGCATGAGTGCATGGGGAGCAGTTTAAGGACCTGACATGCACTGTGACAAGTTGTGCCAGGGGACAACGGCAGTGTACTAACCTCTCTCTTCTTATTTCTTCAGAAAGAACGAGGCACCGCTGCCGTAATACCGCCTGGACGATTCAAAGAGCCGCAGCACTTCTGGGTTCCTTTCTTCCCTCTGGTCCCCAGTTGATGACATCAGCCATCCAGCCAGCACCACGGTTTTCCCAGCATCCCACAGTTTAATTTCCGATCCGACCCCATAAAATGTCCATTTACCTATCCTTCTGTGTCTTTGAGTTGTGGAAACTATTGACCTTGAATTTTGTGTTACAGTATATGGTGCTTTATAAGTATTTGTGTCTTTTATTACACTCTCTAACCCCAACACAGATGGAAAGACTGACATGCCTACATGATGCTTGATGAGATTATGATCCTCACAGGAAGCCATTAAGTGCCTACAAGGGCAGGCTGAAATGCCTACATAAAGAGGCAGAGGTGCCAGCCAGCTTGGCTAAGCACTAATGCCGGGTATTGTCGACCCGGGGCACAGCCCCTAATGAAGCTGAAATGCCCACATGTTGTGATTTAAAAGACTCTGTGGTGATGTGACAACAACCAGCAGGCTCAAGTGAACTGCTAGCACAGTGCGAGCAGAATGCCCACGGGGTGGGATTTTAACACCCATTTGGGATGGCAATGCCCACTTAACCGGACTTAAAGACACATGTTGAGAAAGTGAAAGGCACAAGTGATGTGCCCAAAATGGCTGCCTTTGAATGTCAACTAAATGCCCTCATGACAAAATTGCAGGTCCTTTCTCCTTTCCCTGGATGAAATTGCAACATTCAGGTGGTGGGACTGCATCGTCCCCTCATTGCAGTCAGGTTGCCTGCTGTCTCTAATGGGTGATAACCAAAGTCCACAGCAGATGACATGGATCCTCTCATCCTCCAGCCTGCACTTTGCATGACGGCCAGGACTGGCGGTGCTCCCTTGGCACGGAGCTTCTTTTTCTTAATTCCTCAGGATTGAAGGTATCAACGGGGGGTCTCAAAGCAGTTTATCCAACATGCAGGCCTATCAGAAAGGAAGCGCTTAAAGAAATCACTTGGCATTAACGAGTGGCGCACAGTAATTGCTCTGCAGCAATCAGCCGCTGCATATGTAAGACTCCCTGCAGGCCTGCAATAAACAGAATAAATGAAAAAAAAAGAAAGAAGAAAAAAAGGAATGGCCACTCTCATGTGGTTAACAATGGCATTTAGCACCGGGCGTAAAAAGCTGATTTCAGCAGGCATCTTAAAAGCGCACTGGTAAAAAAGATAAAACATTACGCTTGCAATACAATAACACAAGAGAAAAGGGCAGACAATGTTGTGAGGGTCAGCGGACTTACAAAACTCAAACAATCCGCTGTACCCCAAAAACTAAACGGGGGGGGGTCACTAGGAGACCTTAAACCAAAAAATGAGCCCCAAATTCAAGGAGCGGGCTTCACACCCCATCACAGGGCAAACTGAAGCCTGGTATATTTATCATTCGTTTTCTTTGTATAAAACCACCACCTTCTTGTCATTTCTTGGACTCGTTTTGTTTTTCTTTTGATTTTTGTACCCCAGAGTCCTAATTTTACTGCAATTTTCAGACCAGCGGCTTGATTGCAAATTCTGTAAATGTATTGGGGCCTTTTGTGCCGCCGCCATTTGAGGTGTTTCACTATCAGAGTCATTTTGTGTACCCATCGTTAGGAAGCTTTTCTGTGTTGTTAGGGGAGTGACCTCAGAGGTCATAACCTTTGTCACTGAAGCGACGGGATTAAAAAAGGTCATTGAAAAGGTCACTTCCTGTCTGAGGTGGTGGAATCCCAAACCATTTTTTTTGGTCAATTGCTTGTTTGTTTGTTCAACTGCAACCGTCCTCTGGTCTCGACTTGTGTTTGCTTTTGTACATTTGATTTTTTCTGGTGATTTGGCTTTGGTAACTGTCTTGCTTGTGGAGCCGCACCACAAAACATCAAAAGTTTTAAGACTTGCACTGTGGTGGACTGGCCCAGAAGTGAGCACCTCAGCGTAAGCTAAATGGAGACCTCCTTCAGTCAGCCAGGCGATACAGTACAATTCATTTTTATATACTGTAGCCCAAAATCACACAAAAAGTGCCGCAATGGGCTTTAATAGCCCCCCATCCCCATCACTCATCACACATAAATCCACACAAAGTAGCGCCTCCTGTTGGAAACAAAAGAGCATTTTGGAGGAATGCAAACTAAATAATAATTATACAATACAATTTATTTTTGTATAGCCCAAAATCACACAAGAAGTGCCGTTAAAGGGCTTTAACAGGCCTTGCCTTTTGACTGCCCCCCCAGCCTTGACTCTTTAAGAAGACTCCCTTGTAGAGAAAACAATGGAAGAAACCTCCGGAAAGGCAACTCAAAGAGAGACAGACCCCTTTCCAGATGGGTTGGGTGGGCAGTGGGTGTCAAAAAGAGGGGTCATCACAATACAACCCACAAAACAGAACACAAGTAATCCTCAATACAATACAATAGATAGATAGATAGATAGATAGATAGATAGATAGATAGATAGATAGATAGATAGATAGATAGATAGATAGATAGATAGATGAAAGGCACTATATGATAGATAGATAGATAGATAGATAGATAGATAGATAGATAGATAGATAGATAGATAGATAGATAGATAGATAGATAGATAGATAGATAGATGAAAGGCACTATATGATAGATAGATAGATAGATAGATAGATAGATAGATAGATAGATAGATAGATAGATAGATAGATAGATAGATAGATAGATAGATAGATAGATAGATAGATAGATAGATAGATAGATAGATAGATAGATAGATACTTTATTAATCCAAGGAGGAAATTCACATTCTACAGCAGCAGCATACTGATACAAATAACAATATTAAATTAAAGAGTGATAACAATGTAGGTAAAAACAGACAATATCTTTATATAATGTTAACGTTTACCCCCCCCGGGTGGAATTGAAGATTCACATAGTGTGGCGGAGGAACGATCTCCTCAGTCTGTCAGTGGAGCAGGATGGTGACAGCAGTCTGTCGCTGAAGCTGCTCCTCTGTCTGGAGATGATCCTGTTCAGTGGATGCAGTGGATTCTCCATGATTGACAGGAGTCTGCTCAGCGCCCGTCGCTCTGCCACAGATGTCAAACTGTCCAGCTCCATGCTTACAATAGAGCCTGCCTTCTTCACCAGTTTGTCCAGGTGTGAGGCGTCCCTCTTCTTTATGCTGCCTCCCCAGCACACCACCGCGTAGAATAGGGCTCTCGCCACAACCATCTGACAGAACATCTGCAGCATCTTATTGCAGATGTTGAAGGACGCCAGCCTTCTAAGGAAGTATAGTCAGCTCTGTCCTTTTTTGCACAGAGCATCAGTATTGGCAGTCCAGTCTAATTTATCATTCAGCTGCACTCCCAGGTATTTATAGGTCTGCACTCTCTGCACATGTCACCTCTGATGATCACGGGGTCCATGAGTGGTCTGGGCCTCCTATACAATATCCATATGTACCAAATATGTATTGTATCCAATACAATAGTGCAATAGAAATATTACAAGTACAGAGCAGAATTCAACAGTAGATGATATCCCATAATAGGATTTGGATTTGTTCAGAGTTCTGGAGATCTCGGCCATCAAGCTGCCTCCCTCTATTGGCCATTCCACAGCTGGGCCAGCCAATCCGATGAAAGGACATCTCTACCCAACAATCCCTGCGATCCTCCATCAGAGATGACTTTACCTTAGGCAGGCAGAACAACTTGGCAGGTGGGCCGTGGCACCAAGTGCCACATTTGGGTACAGAGAAGAGAAACCGAATAGGTGAGGGTTAGCGACAAATTCTATATTCCTTATGTTTTAGTGCTAATGACTGACAACAGAGATGCAGTCTGTACAGTTAATCAGCAGCTCTAGTCAGGGTGTGCTAAACTAAAGTGGTGAGTCTTCAGCCAGGTTTTAAAAGCTGAGACCGAAGGGGCATCTCTTATAGTAGCAGGCAGACCAGTCCACAGTTTAGGGATTCACTGTAACTAAAAGCTCGACCTCCCACTGTTATTTTATTAATCCTTGGAATCCTAACCAGACTGGCATCTTGAGATCTTAATGTGCGCTCAGGTTTGTAGGTCATGATAAGTTCAGATAAGTAAGCCGGACCTCGGCCATTTAAGGCTTTTTATGTTAAAAGGAGGATTTTGAAATCTGCCCTAAAGTTAACCGGGAGCCAGTGTAAGGATTTGAGAACGGAGTTATGTGTTCGTATTTTCTTGTTCTTGTAATAATTCTTGCAGCAGCATTTTGGATGAACTGGAGGCTGTATAAAGAACAGTTTGAACATCCAGTGAACACCACATAGCTACTAGACATCAATACCGGAATTCATTTCTCAGAATCTTGCTTACTTAGAAAACACCTTAATTTCCCAAAATTTCCCATGGAAGGGCCCGTCCCTGAGCACTGTGGGCTGAGCTCTTCCTGGTGACCTCAGTTGACCCCTCTCTGTGTCAGCCCCTACCTTTTCTACACACCTTAACTCCACTTCACTCCACCCATCCATAATGCAAATCCTACCCTCGTCGCCAATTGTCTTGCTGTGGGCACACTACTGCCACTTCACCACATTCACAGATCTCCAGACTGACATGTTTCATGGTGTCGGACCCCTGCAGGACAGTAATGGTGTGTACTGACTTCCCAGTTTTCAATTTGGCTCCCAGCTACTTTTCAAAAAGCTCTTGCTTGTTTTCTAGAGAAGCAAAGTCAAGCCTGAAGAAGGGAGAGGGGAACACCGTAAAAACTGCTGGCCCATATTGACAAAGCAAAGTCAGTCATTTCCCAACCCGCTATATCCTAACTACAGGGTCACGGGGGTCTGCTGGAGCCAATCCCAGCCAGCACAGGGCGCAAGGCAGGAACAAATCCCCGAGCAGGGCGCCACCTCACACACATTAGGGACAATTTAGGATCACCAATGCACCAAACCTGCATGTCTTTGGACTGTGGGAGGAATCCACACAGACACGGGGAGAACATGCAAACTCCATGCAGGGAGGACCCAGGAAGCGAACCCACCTTACTGCGAGGCAGTAGCGCTACCACTGCACGACCGTGCCGCCCCAAAGCAAAGTTCCTTAATTTATTTTTAAAGAATTTATTACAAAAGGGCCCTGGGATGGACTGATACCGTGTCCGGGGTTTGTTCCTGCTTCTCCCCGACATGCTTGCTGGGAGAAGCTTCAGCACCACACCCCACAACCCTGGTCCGGATTAAGTGGGTTAGAAAATGACATGACATGACAAAAGGGAAAAGCCCAATGAAAGAATGAAAAAATACTTTCAAGAAAGGCAAGCTATGGATTAACAAATTTATTCCAAAATCAAAATCTGAAAAGCAAAAAAAAAAAAAAAAAACAGGAAATTAAAAAGACGAAGAAGAAGGTTTACAAAATGTCAAAAAGGTGAAAATGCAAAAGGGGAGCCGAACAAACATGGTGTTGGTGCCGAGGCTTTCACAGACTTATATTGGACTGGGGGGCGGAGCCAAAGCTGCCGTGTCAGAGGGCCCCACCCCCTTAGGCTCAACATAAAGAAGGCAAAGAACATAATATCAATTCAACTGGAACAGCGTCATAAAAACACAACTATGAATAACTTTATGAAGAATGGGAGTCCCAGAACATCTAATCACCCTCATGCGGAACCTGTACATGAACCAAGAGGCAGAACAAGGGAATAGTTGGGAAGGGTGTGCGCGTCAAGGTTGGATTCTTTCACCACACCTATTCAATTTGTATGCTGAGTAAGTCGTCCAAGAAGCTAGACCATAAGAAGAAGAGCGTGGCGTCAGGATTGGAGGAAGACTGATGAACAACCTGAGATATGTCAACACCTGCGCTCCTTAGTCCTCGTCACTGCGTTCTGTGTGTTGTACTGTCAGACGAGCCCCCACTGGCTGTCAGCTCTCAAGCACACCAAGCTGCCCCTACGACTGAACACAAAATTAAAATCATTTCTGTTGAGTTGTAGAGTACCTGGGGTGTCAGTCAACGGGGACGTCAAACTGTGAAACGCCTCTGACTCGCCAAGATTACGAAGACTATGACCATAACCCAGTGGAAAAGTTGTGTAACGTGACACGGCCCTCACTTGGGAGTGAAAAAGCCACCAGCTTCTGTGACAACAGTCGTGTAACAGTGACGCGGACCCTCAAGTGACAGAAGTGAAAAGGCCCTTTACAGGTGTCTGAGAGCGTCTCGTGAAAGTGGATGGAGATCGGTCCACGGAGCCCATGGTGAGCTTATCAAGTCCAAATCAACTCGTGTCAAGCCCCCGAGGTCCACACTCACACACAAAGGTGACCTGGTGCCACGACTCTATAAAAATGACCTCAGGTGACGTGTCGACTTTTGACGGCAGACGCTTTCTGCTTCTCCAAGTTCATTTGTGAACATTCCCTGAGGAGTCCCATCAAGTACTCTGTGTCATTGAGCTCATTAACATAGGAATTCATTCCCTTATTCCAGGCCATTAACTTTATCAATTCTTGTTGGGTTCTTGTCAGCTTTTATAATTTCGATACTTAATAGGCATCCCTCACCAGCTAATTACTGGAATGGAGCCTCAAGGAAACACACTCACACACACACACACGCACACACACACACACACACACACACACATGGATTGAGAACACACCAGTGGCAAGGAGATGTCCAGCTTGGAGCTTTGTCAAAAGACTGGCACGCTTTCTAGCCCAGGTGGGAGACCTGAGCTGAAATGGTGGTCACGTAGTAATGGGGCAGAGAATGAAGGCAAAGCTGAGGGCCATCATGACACGCCAGCATGGAGGACTGAGCTTAGCCAACAGAGGTGGGTGTAGAAGCTATGGGGGCTCCTTCAGTACTACAATGCCTGTATAGTGCCTCACAGGGAGTCATTTTTGTCATTCTTTGTATGTATCTGGGTGGGTTTCTGTTGTTTATTAGAATCATTCTATATTTGTTGAACTTCTGAAAAATAAAAACTGCATTTCTCCTTTAAAAAAATAAAGTACTACCTACCTATCAATCTATACATGCGATTAGGGGGCAGCTGATGGGCTCAACAAAGCGCGATAGAACAAGACAGGTGGGCTTGGAACGGGTTACTAATCTCTCTCTCTCTTATCCAGAAAGAAGAAACGGAAAAATGAAATCCGTATCTTGCTAAACCTCCAGAAGAACGTCTCCACAAGATTGACCCACTTTCACAACAATTGTTCATCTTCCGTCCCATCCCGATGATGTCACTTCCGACTTCTGGTTCCAGCTCCGTCCTAATTTCCTCTGTACTTCACTTCTGGCCAAGTCTGTATAAAGTCCCGTCATTTCCTGCCTTCATTTGTCCAAGGTGTCTCATTCTGTTGTAAACACTCTGAACTGACTACTCGGATCGTCTCGCGCTACTGTACAGTACTGTGCAAAAGTATTAGGCAGGTGTGAAAAAAATGCTGTAAACAAAGAATGCTTTCAAAAATGGAAGTGTTAATCATTTATTTTCATCAATCAACAAAATGCAGTGAATGAACAAAAGAGAAATCTAAATCAAATCAATATTTGGTGTGACCACCTTTTGCCTTCAAAACAGCATCAATTCTTCTAGGTACACTTGCACACAGTTTTTGAAGGAACTCGGCTGGTAGGTTGTTACAAACATCTTGGAGAACTAACCCCAGATCTTCTGTGGATGTCGGCTTCCTCACATCCTTCTGTCTCTTCATGTAATCCCAGACACACTCGATGATGTTGAGATCAGGGCTCTGTGGGGGCCATACCATCACTTCCAGGACTTCTTGTTCTTCTTTACGCTGAAGATAGTTCTTCATGACTTTGGCTGTATGTTTGGGGTCGTTGTCCTGCTGCAGAATAAATTTGGGGCCAGTCATACGCCTCCCTGATGGTATTGCATGATGGATAAGTATCTGCCTGTATTTCTCAGCATTGAGAACACCATTAATCCTGACCAAATCTCCAACTCTATTTGCAGAAATGCAGTCCCAAACGTTCAAGGAACCTCCACCATGCTTCACTGTTGCCTGCAGACACTCATTATTGTACCGCTCTCCAGCCCTTCGACGAACAAACTGACTTCTGCTACAGCCAAATATTTCAGATTTTGACTCCTCAGTCCAGAGCACCTGCTGCCATTTTTCTGCACCCCAGTTCCTATGTTTTTGTGCATACTTGAGTCACTTGGCCTTGTTTCCATGTCAGAGGTATGGCTTTTTGGCTGCAACTCTTCCATGAAGACCACTTCTGGCCAGACTTCTCCGGACAGTAGATGGGTGTACCTGGGTCCCACTGGTTTCTGCCAGTTCTGAGCTGATGGCACTGCTGGACATCTTCCGATTTTGAAGGGTAATAAGCTTGATGTGTCTTTCATCTGCTTCACTAAGTTTCCTTGGCCAACCACTGTGTCTACGATCCTCAACGTTGCTCGTTTCTTTGTGCTTCTTCAAAAGAGCTTGAACAGCACATCTTGAAACCCCAGTCTGCTTTGAAATCTTTGTCTGGGAGAGACCTTGCTGATGCTACCTTGTGTCTTGTTGCTGTGCTCAATCTTGCCATGACATGAAACTGTCTTCCACAACCTCACCTTGGTAGCAGAGTTTGGCTGTTCCTCACCCAGTTTGAAGCTGTTTCTGTTTCAGTTAATGACTGGGTTTCAACCTACGTGTGACATTGATGATCATTAGCACCTGTTTGGTACAACTGGTTGATCAGACACCTGACTAGAATCCTACAAAATCCCTGACTTTGTGCAAGTGGACCATAAGAATTGATGCTGGTTTGAAGGCAAAAGGTAGGAACACCAAATATTGATTTGATTTAGATTTTTCTTTTGTTTGCTCACTTTGCATTTTGTAAATTGATAACAATAAACATTCATTTATATTTCTGAAAGCATTCTTTGTTTACAGCATTTTTTCACACCTGCCTAAAACTTTTGCACAGTACTGTATATGGGGAGGCTCCCCAAACCTTTATGACCGTTGTTGTCTCTTTTGTCTTGTTACAAGGGTCATAGACGTAAAAGGCACTATATAAAAGATGGATACTCTGACAAGGGGTAGGAATGACAGGTGTTCCAAACAACAGACAAAAGTTTGATGCATCATCCGGGTCATCACTTTTATTGTCTGTGGACAAAGAGAAAATAAAGATAAAGACATCTCACTTTTTGGCATTCATCCTGTATGCGGGAAATAATAAATAAGTGGATTTCAAAATGCAGTCGTCTCCAGTGGCGCTCCACCCGGCAGTTGGTCAAGCCAGTAAATGACACATCCATCCAGGACGCCTGGGACTTTATGATTGGTTGGAGCTGAAGAGGCGGGGTTAATCTCCATCTCCATGCGGTTTCTCGGTGGGGTGGGGAAAGAAGGAGGAGGCAGGGTTGATGGCAGCACCCTCTCTCATCTTGGTGGGTCACTACATACTTCGACTGAGTCCTCCGAGACAAATGCGTGACAATGCATAGATACAAAATTAGACAGAAGCTAAATATATAAAAGATAAATACACAGATAGTTAAACAGATGTGAAGGGAAATGTATAAAATTAAGACACTGGAATATGATAAAGACACTATATAACAGGTGAATATGTGTAAGGCACTATATAAAATAAATACATAGGTGTGAAGGGTACTATATTAAAAATGAATATGTAGATAGATCAATGTGAAAGGCACTATATAAAAGATTAAGACACAGGTAGATATGAAAGGCACTATATAAAAGATGTATGCATAGTGTGGAGAATGGCTGATGCCCTTACCCAGCCAGGATGACTTCATAGTGGATGACTTCATAGTGGAAGGACCAGGGGAAGCCCCCGTGGGTTGCTACAGGACCCCAGATTCTCAAAGGGCATGCTGGGACTTGGAGTTTGCTGGGTTCTACCAAGGGGTGCTGCAGGGCTATTTTGTCAGGCTCCCACGTCACCCAGATGAGCTTCCAGACCATTCTAACTGGCCACCAGAAGCAGTCCTGGGTGCAGCATGAAAGGAGCAGCCTCACTTCATTCAGAGGCAGGAGGAGGAGGATGAAGCTTGCTGGAGGAATGGAGAAAGCAGATAAAGAAACAGAGAGAAGACGCCAAAGACAAAGAATTGTGGTGCGTTTGTACTTGTAACTGTGGTTATGGTGAGAAACTCTTACACGAGAAGAATTTCACACAAATTAACCTTTTGGTGCTTGGTGCACTTGTGGTTCTTGCCTGTCTGTGTCAGGTTTGGGGAGCTGGAGCGCCCCCTACAGGCCACAATCCATAGATTTGAAAGGTACGATCTACAAAAGGTGATTATATAGACAGATTCCCAATGGAGGAAGCCAATGAGCACAGAAGGGTTAAATAATCCGACCTTTTTCCAGAGTGCAGGAGCGATATCTGAAGAGCCTGCTGTGAGTCAGTCAATGCTGGATGCCAAGCCATTTGCAGACCATTTGTTTCACTGACCTCCCAAACTACCTCCAGAAAAAGGACTGCAGTGCACAAGAGGCACCAAGAACATTCTAGAAGACACAGAAAAGACCTTGTGGTGGCTGTGGGTTCAGAGGGCCATTTGGACACAAGTGGGTCACCTGGGCGAGAGTGTCTGATGATGAAAGACCCAAAACACGCCATGACCCTGGAGTTCATCACTGAAGATGTGTCTAAGTGGCACCAGATGAACTAAATAAATGTGACAGGTGCTATAATAAAGATAAACATAGTGATAGTTAAAATTGAAAGACACTGTATAAAAGATGAATACATAGATAGATAAATTTGAAGGTACTATAAAATATATATAGAAATAAACAGATGTGAAAGGCACTATATAAAAATGAGTACATAGATAAATGTGAAAGGCACTTACTTACAAAAGATTATTACTTTGGGTGATGCTAAAGACACCCTACGTATATAAGTCATATGCATCCATTCCCAGCTGCGATCAGATTGGTTTGGTACGTCTGCTGACGTTTCAGATGCCCTCATTTGTCTTTTCCTTCATGTTCTTCTCTTTTCTGGAATTCATTTTGGTTCTCGTGGGCGTCAGTTTCACAATCCTGCAGATCCCAAACAGTTTCGAATCTGGTGGGGCTTTACTTTTGACACTGAGGAGGCGGAGCTTGTTCTCAGCCAATCACAAATCCAATGTGGTGGGTGAGAATTCATTGTCATTGTACACCAAGTCCGTCCCCCCTATGCCATTGTCTACTTTCCACTAAGAACATTCTAACACAACTTTTTCAGTGACTTTCAGACGTTGCTTTCATTTACATAATCTTGAAAAATGACAGCAAGCTGCAGCCAGTTGTGGCATGTGCCCTTGTGCCCGTTATGGTCAGCTGTGTAGTGGGGCATCTCCAGCCACTCAATCATAGGACTCTACCAGTCTCAGCTCTTTTGCCAGGATGTTAATTGTGTTTTCATTTACTGTGTGTAGATTGAGGGGAAAAATGTCAGTTATATCAATTTCAAATGAATTCTACAACACAATCACATGTGCAGAAAATGAAGGGGTCTCAATACTTTCTTCATCAACCGTATAACCTGTTGTTACACCTTGGTGCTCAAATGTACCCTAGACACACGGAGGCTGACACACCTTTGGTTAATACCACTTACTAACCAACAATACATTACTGTCCTCTTTTAGGATGTCCACCCTTAGATAGCTAAACCTGTAAGAAAGAAAGTGTCAGCCTCCCCAGACCAGGTGCCCTGTGTTTACTTTGTTACTTTAATCACCTAACATTTGCAAAGAAAAAAATAGCAAAGAAGTATTTATTAAGAATAGAGTAATAGCAGCAGTAGAAAATAAAATCCATCTTAATAAAAGGGTAAGTGTCTGTGTATCCATGTGTCTGTCCGATTTCTATGTCCTTGTCATTCCAACAGATGGTGCATCAGTAACATTTGTAGTAATAATATGAATTGCATTTATCATTCTAACAGATGGTGCATTACAAATACAAACACTGCTTTAACAAATCCCATGCCAAATAGCACATAACAGAAACATATGCATTCCGTTTGTGATTTCTAGAAATGGTGTGTCACAAATGCTTTTAGCAATAAAATACATTCCATTTATCATTCTAACAGATGGTGCATTACAAATATTAACACTGATTTTAAGAATCCCACAGCAATAGCATATAACAGAAACATATTCATTTCATTTGTCATTCCAACAGATGGTAGATCAGAAACATTTGTAGTAATAAAATGTATCACATTTGTCATTCTAACAGATGGTGCATTACAAATACAAACATTGCTTTATCAAAACCAATGCCAAATAGCACATAACAGAAACACATGGATTGCATTTGTCATTCCACCAGACGGTGCATCACAAATATTTGTTGTAATAAAATGCATTTGCAGAAATGTTTGTGATGCACCATCAGTTGGAATGACAAATACAGTGTATTTCATTACTACATCCATTACAAAATACATTCCAATAGATGGTGTCCTGGAAAGGTTAATGCAGAGGTTCACATCTAGATTGTAGCCCATCTTATTAGCACAGCTAGTAGAAAATGTAAATGGAAAACAAAATCTGGATGTATGGTTCTAAATAAAAATGCACTTTTGCTTTAAAGTCAGAGAGCCTCCTGAAGATTAACAGCAAAGGAAACATCTCTGATGACTTTGGAGTCATCCACATGACAAAAGGGGTGTGAGGCTGACAAAAGACTTCATGTGCCAGGCCAGGCCTCTTTTCCTTCACTTTAACGGGTGTGATAGATGGCCAGGAACCCTGCCCTGCTGGGACACCTGGCGGAAGGAGGGACCAGGAGAGCAGCACTTCTCTTACCTGGGCACCTGGATGGTCCTTGATCCCTGAGGGACAGCACTTCTGGGACACCAGGAAGTGCTGACAGACCAGGGATGGTGTACAGCCGGAGTACGTCCGGGTGCAAGGGCAGCACTTCCACCACACTGGGGAGTGCTGCCGGAAGTTCATCATCAGGCACGTGGAACGCATCCGGGGCATTATAAAAGGGGCTGCCTCACTCCTTTCGGGGAGCCGGAGTCGGGTGGAAGAGGACGGAGCTTTCGAGACAGGAGTGGAGGTGGCCGGAGGACCAAAGACTGAGTAATTGTAAATAGTTATGTAAACAGTATAATAAACGTGTGTGTTGTGGACATTGCGGTGTCATGTCTGTCTGTGGCCGGGCTTGCTCTTACACGGGCTTAACCACAATTCCATTGGCCTGCCTAAGGCTATGCAGGCTCAGAAAGGGAATTTAAGCCTCACAAATAAAGTTAAATGTCCTCAAAAATATCACAAAAGACCCCTTCTAGAAGCAGGGTAAAAAACAAATCTTTATTAAACAAAAACTGACAAAGAAAAAGGAAAGCTCAAATGGGCAAAAAGTGTTCAATGATTTTTATAAAAAGGGACTTCATAGGAAACAATTCCAAATCCACAATTCTGAAATCAGAAAACTGAGTGAGAAAAAATCAAAAATCCAGAGAAATCCAAAAAAAAAATCAAAACTCCAGTGTGAATGTATGACCTCCTGCTCCTGAGCCTTCTCAGCAGCAGACTTTTTTTAGGAAGAGAGGGATGTCAAGAAGTCCGCTCTTGACCCATCTCAAGAAGGTCATTACGGACCAGTCTCTTTCCTCTCCTTTCTATCTGACCCACTTGACTGCTCCATCTCTAACCAGTCCTCCTTCCTTTGGTCTACAGAACAGACTACATGATTTTAGTCAGTCAGGCTTCCAGAGAGGCCATTCCACCGAGACACCTCCACTCACTGTTGTACATGCATTATGCCTGGCTGGAGTTACCAGCAAGTCATCTGTGCTCATCCTCCTTGATATTTCCTCTGCTTTCAAAATGGTCAATCATCAGAACCTCCTTGCCACCCTCTCTGGCCTTGGCATCACTGGGAATGCCCTCAGGTGGTCTGAGTCCTACATCTTGGGCAAATCTTACAGTGTATCGTGGCATGGAGATATGTCAGGGATGCACCAGGCAAACTGAGGTAACCAGGTAAGAAAAGCCTTGGTCAGGGAGGTGACCAAGAACCCAATGGTCACTCTAACAGAATGTCAGACGTCCTCTGCTGAGGTTGGAGAACACGGTGGAAGGATGTCCATCTCAGCAGCACTCCATCAATGAGGTGTTTATGGTGGAGTAGGTGCACTGAAGCCACTCTTGAATAGAAGGAGTCTCGGAACATGAGGAAAATAATCCTGTGGTCCAATGAGAGAAAAAGTGAACTCTTTTGGTAGAAGTTCAGTTGCTATGTCTGTAGAAGACCAGGCACTGCTCATTATCTGCGTAACACCATCCCTACGGTGAAGTACGGTTGCTGCTGCATCACACTGTGGGACAGGGAGACAGAACTGAGTGAAGGATGAATACAGAGAGGGTCCTTGAAGAACATCTACTCCTGAATGCACTCCAGCTGGGGTGATGGTTCAGTAAGCCAAACCATACAGTCAAGACAGTGCTGGAGTGTGTGACGTAGGGTCCGTGGCGCAGTGCTGATTTTACATAAATATTCGTGCCCGGTGCAGGTGCAGCGGGTGTGACGGGGTGTAAATGCGTTTCGCTCCATGGTTAGTGGACCACGCCGCACACACGTGGATCAACCAGGAAACTCCAAGCTGCTGCGGACTTGGTGGCTCCTCACACCTGCACCCAGTTGACTAACAGTTTTAAAAACAACAACAACTACAACATTTATTTATACAGCACATTTTCATACAGATAATGTAGCTCAAAGTGCTTTACATGATGAAGAAAAGAAAAATAAAAGACAAAGTAAGAATTAAAATAAGAGAACACTAATTAACATAGAATAAGAGTAGGGTCCGATGGCCAGGGGGGACAAAAAAACAAAAAAAACTCCAGACAGCTGGAGAGAAAAAATAAAATCTGCAGGGGGTCCGAGGTCATGAGACCATCCAGCCCCCTCTGGGCATTCTACCTCACATAAATGATCAGTCCTCTTTGTATTTAGGGTTCTCATGGAAGGACTTGATGATGATGGTCATGTAGACTTCTGGCTTTAATCCATCAATGTAGGAACATCATGGTGCTTTGAGTAGATGGTGGTGGCACAGGTCAGGAAAAGAAACAGAAGAGAGAGTAGGGGTTAGTACGGATTTTAAAGCCACCATGAATAGTTATTATAATGAATTGAATATACAGAGTATCAGGATTAAATTACAGTGAAGTTATGAGAAGGCCATGTTACAGTAATGTGTTTTTAGCAGTTTCTTAAAGAGCTCCACTGTATTAGCCTGGCGAATTCCTATTCCTGATTTGAGGTGCATAACAGCAGAAGGCCACCCGCCCGCCTCACCACTTCTTTTAAGTTTAGCTCTTGGAATTCTAAGCAGACACTCATTTGAGGATCTAAGGTTACAATTTGGAATATAAGATGTCAGACATTCCGATATATAAGATGGAGCGAGATGATTTAAGGCTTTATAAACCATCAGCAGTATTTTAAAGTCAATTCTGAATGACACAGGTACCAGTGTAGTGACGCTAGGACTGGGGTGATGTCAAGAAGGATTTTCTTTTCCTGTCGGATTTTCTTTTCCTGGTTAGGATTCTAGCGGCTGTATTCTGCACTCGTTGCAAACGATTGATGTCTTTTTTGGGTGGTCCTGAGAGGAGTGCGTTACAGTAATCTAGTCAACTGAACACAAAAGCGTGTACTAATTTCTCAATGATATAAGAGGTCTAACTTTTGCTATGTTTCTTAAGTGAAAAAATGCTGTCCTAGTGATTAATATGCGATTTAAAATTCAGGTTACAGTCAACAGTTACCCCTAAATTCTTTACCTCCATCTTGACTTTTAATCCTAATGCATCCAGTTTATTTCTAATAACCTCATTATATCCATTATTGCCAATCACTAAAATTTCAATTTTCTCTTTATTTAGGTTGAGAAAATTACTATTCATCCATTCAGAAATACAAGTCAGACATTGTGTTAGTGAATCAAGAGAATCGGGGTCATCAGGTGCTATTGATAAATACAGCTGCGTGTCATCAGCATAGCAGTGGTAGCTCACGTTGTGCCCTGAGATAATCTGACCTAACAGAAGCATGTAAATCGAAAAGAGCAGCGGACCTAGGATAGAGCCTTGTGGAACACCATATAGGATATCATGTGTCTTTGAGTTATAATTACCACAACTAACAAAGAATTTTCTCCCTGACAGGTAGGATTCAAACCTATTTAAGACCCTGTCAGAGAGGCCCACCCATTGACTAAGGCGATTTCTAGGAATGTTGTGATCAATGGTGTCAAATGCGGCACTCAGATCTAAGAGGATGAGAACAGATAAATGGCCTCTGTCTGCATTTACCTGCAAGTCATTTACTACTTTAACGAGTGCAGTGTCTGTGCTGTGATTTGTTCTGAAATTCGACTGAAACCTATCGAGAATAGCAGGTTTATTGAGGTGCTCATTTAACTGCATAATGACTGCCTTCTCTAGAATTTTATTTAAGAAAGGCAGGTTAGAGATGGTCTAAAATTTTCAAGAGCAGAGGAGTCGAGATTATTTTTCTTAAGTAGGGGTTTAACTACAGCAGTCTTAAAACAGTTTGGGAAGACCCCCGTATCTAATGACAAGTTTACTATGTCAAGAACATTATCAATGAGCACGCCTGATACTTCTTTGAAAAAACTTGTTGGTATTGGGTCAAGGATGCAGGTGGAGGGTCTCAGTTGAGAAATTATTTTATGTAAATCAGGTAAATCTATCCTGGTGAAGGAATTTAATTTGTTAATAACGGAATACTGGGGCTTAGGAGGATCTGCAGTGTTGGGGAGATAACACACAAAAGAGTCTACACGGGTCATTGGGCAAGAAGGAGTGGATCAGAAGAGAACTGGCTTCAGAGGTAAAAAAGAGTCTGGCAGGACGATCCGACCACCTAGGGAGGAAAGGGAGCGCAATCAGGGGTCCTGCAAAGGAGCGTAGGTTTTGGTGCTCTAAGGGTATGGTTTACCACCTGATCATTTATGTGGAGTGGAGTGAGCATGGTGGATGACCCCTCCAGTGATCTGAGGTACGACTGAGGGTGCATGAAGTGTGACGGGATGGACGGTCTGTCTGGAGTTGTTTGGGGGCAGCCAAGATGGGGGTCGGGTGATGAAGAATGTGGCTGCTGAGTCTCCGCTGGCTGCGTGAGTTATGGGTGAGCCGGGGTGACGAAGAAGGAGGTGGGGTGGGATCATCCTGCACTACAAAGAACATTAAGGATCCAAAGACTGTGTGTTTTTTTAACTTCTGCTTTTAATGAATTTATTTATTATAACTTTTGAATTTCCATTTAGTTCTTTATTTATTATGGGGAAGAGCACTGCACTTTGAACGCTGTTTTGGACTTGTTTTTTATTCAAAGCATCTTTGCACTTTTTCACCACCCCCTTGCTTAGTGTGTCTTCATTTGCCCGGCTTCGTCTCAGTTATGGTACTGAAGGTGTCGGGTTCAAGAGGCTCCCAGAAATGACAAGGGAGCATGGAGCTGACATAGTGGCTTTGGGACAAGTGTCTGGGTGTCCTCAAGTCCAGACTTACACCCCGTAGAACACGTGTGGACGGACCATAAGATGGCCATTTGCTGACGCTTCCCACACAGTCTAATGGAGCTTGAGAGGATCGGACAGGAAGAATGGGACACACGGCCCAAATCCAGGAGTGCCATGCTTTTCGAGACTCAGCCAAGGAGACTCCAAGCTGCCAACAGGGACTTCTACAAAGTACTGATTTGAGGGTCTAAACACACATACAGTGCATCCAGAAAGTATTCCCAGCGCTTCATCACTTTCTCCACATTTTGTTACGTTACAGCCTTATTCCAAAATGGATTCAATTCATTTTTTTTCCTCAGAATTCTACACACAACACCCCATAATGACAACGTGAAAAAAGTTTACTTGAGAGTTTTGCAAATTTATTAAAAATAAAAAATTTGAGAAATCCCATGTACATAAGTATTCACAGCCTTTGCCATGAAGCTCAAAATTGAGCTCAGGTGCCTCCTGTTTCCCCTGATCATCCTTGAGATGTTTCTGCAGCTTAGTTGGAGTCCACCTGTGGTAAATTCAGTTGACTGGACCTGATTTGGAAAGGCACACACCTGTCTATAGAAGGTCCCACAGTTGACAGTTCATGTCAGAGCACAAACCAAGCATGAAGTCAAAGGAATTGTCTGTAGACCTCCGAGACAGGATTGTCTCAAGGCACAAATCTGGGGAAGGTTACAGAAAAATTTCTGCTGCTTTGAAGGTCCCAATGAGCACAGTGGCCTCCATCATCTGTAAGTGGAAGAAGTTCGAAACCACCAGGACTCTTCCTAGAGCTGGCCGGCCATCTAAACTGAGCGATTGGGAGAGAAGGGCCTTAGTCAGGGAGGTGACCAAGAACCTGATGGTCACTCTGTCAGAGCTCCAGAGGTCCTCTGTGGAGAGAGGAGAACCTTCCAGAAGGACAACCATCTCTGCAGCAATCCGCCAATCAGGCCTGTATGGTAGAATGGCCAGACGGTAGACAAAGATTGAACTCTTTGGTGTGAATGCCAGGCGTCACGTTTGGAGGAAACCAGGCACCGCTCATCGCCAGGCCAATACCATCCCTACAGTGAAGCATGGTGGTGGCAGCATCATGCTGTGGGGACTGGGAGACTAGTCAGGATAAAGGGAAAGATGACTGCAGCAATGTACAGAGACATCCTGGATGAAAACCTGCTCCAGAACGCTCTTGACCTCAGACTGGGGCGACGGTTCATCTTTCAGCAGGACAACGACCCTAAGCACACAACCAAGATATCAAAGGAGTGGCTTCAGGACAACTCTGTGAATGTCCTTGAGTGGCCCAGCCAGAGCCCAGACTTGAATCTGATTGAACATCTCTGGAGAGATCTTAAAATGGCTGTGCACCGACGCTTCCCATCCAACCTGATGGAGCTTGAGAGGTGCTGCAAAGAGGAATGGGCCAAACTGGCCAAGGATAGGTGTGCCAAGCTTGTGGCATCATATTCAACAAGACTTGAAGCTGGAATTGCTGCCAAAGGTGCATCGACAAAGTATTGAGCAAAGGCTGTGAATACTTATGGACATGGGATTTCTTCGTTTTTTTATTTTTAATAAATTTGCAAAAACCTCAGGTAAACTTTTTTCACGTTGTCATTATGGGGTGTTGTGTGTAGAATTCTGAGGTAAAAAATGAATTGAATCCATTTTGGAATAAGGCTGTAAGATAACAAAATGTGGAGAAAGTGATGAAGCGCTGGGAATACTTTCCGGATGCACTGTATATGAATGGCAGAATTCAGGTTTTGATTTTGATATATTTGAAGACCTTGCAGGTTAGGTGGATTAGCAATCCTAAATTGGCCCTAGTGTGTGCTTGGTGTGTGGGTGTGTTTGTGTGTGTCCTTCGGTGGGTTGGCACCCTGCCCAGGATTGGTTCCCTGCCTTGTGCCCTGTGTTGGCTGGGATTGGCTCCAGCAGACCCCCGTGACCCTATGTTCGGATTCAGCGGGTTGGAAAATGGATGGATGGCTGGCTGCTGAAAACACGTTTTGGATTATAGATGGGCAAAAATGGCCAGTTTATCCATTTGAAATGACATCTACAACATCATGAAGTGTGCAGGGAGTGATAGGGTCTGAATATTTTTAGAATCCATGGAATATTGTCAGGTTTATCATTAAAGACCATTAGAGTCTATCGGTCAACAGGTGGCACCATGGTTTAACATTGTACCTCAGCAGGGTATGGTGGTCTCACACAAAAAGTATCAGCCATGCATACACACACATAAATAAACCCACACACAGTGTCTGTCCAATAACGGACCACTCCGGTGAACTGCTGAAATATCAGCGGGACTCCCCCACCCTCCACAACTCTGACCAATCAGATCAATCCGACACCTCAGAACAGGTGAGCCCGAGGCAACTGGCGCCGCACTCCAAGACGGACCAGCTGATGCTGTCATGGTGACGGCCGGACAGGTGCAAGGTGCAAGGGTCTTAGAATCGCGTCGACTCTGATCTGCTGCTTAGTCGCCCCATCTTAAGGAAGTCCGAAAGGGATAGCTGTGTATTAACAATGGGATTTAAATTTATTCAAATGTGAGCCTTCAGGGGAGGAGGAGCTGGGATTTAATTATATTCCAAATGAGATTTCTGGCATCCATATCATTGGAAGGGATTAAGGAGGCTGAGGAGAAGCAGTTGCAAATCCCCAGGGTCAGGCCCACTTCTGTTGTAGTGAAGTTCAACTCGTTATTCTCTCTAAATGCGTTAGCATCAAGAAATAGGCTGGAAAATCAGAATGCGTCCCTTTTCAGTCTGAATAATTGCCGGAGCAATAGGAAGAAGCCCCCTTTTATGTATTTTAACAAAACAGACAGAGAGTGGGCACCTGCTTTGAGCTGGGCGCCGTCAGGATAGGTTCCAGCACCTGTGACCCTGATTTGAATTAAACAGGTCAGAGATGTGGATGAATTTGTCAGATCCCCCTCCACGAAAAATGAAGAACCCGCAATGGTCTACCGAAAAGCAATCGGCACCCACCTTTGTTTATTCCGCATTTTTAACACCAATCTGACTTTGCTTTCAAGTTTCGATTCAACAGAACATTTCAACCAGCAACACCAACGAAAATGGCAGGGACCCTTCACCTAATATTTGGTTGCACAACCTTTAGATTTTGCAGTCCTTGCACACAAGCGAGTCCTGGAGCTCCTCAAGAGACAGTTGTCGGACGACCCACTCAAACTGCTCCAAGGGGTCTTCTCCAGCCTGTGTGTTTCAATTCGTTCCATAGATGGTTGATGGGAATTCAAATCAGGACTCATAGAAGGCCACGTCAGAATTGTCCCATTGCCATTTTTGGAGGCTTTTTGCTCTGTGTTGTGGCTTGTCATCCTGTTGAAGGGTCCATGAACTGTGACTGAGATGGAGCTTTCTGACATGGTTGAAGCAGACTGGCACGGGCACCCTCAGCCCCAAAGAAGGCACTCGGGGTCTCAGGACAGGCAGCAGAATCGAGCTTTATTGTACGGCACACATACAAGCTTTCAAATCCCGGCTGAAGGCTTACAACTTCAGTTTAGCACACCCTGACTAGAGCTGCTGATTAACTGTACAGACTGTATCTCTGTTGTCAGTCATTAGCACTAAAACATAAGGAATATGACAGTTAGAATTTGTTACTAACCTGCAACTGTTCTGTTTCTCTTCTCGGAACTCAAATGTGGCACTTGATGCCACTGCCCACCTGCCAAGTTGTTCTGCCTGCCTAAGGTAAAGTCATCTCTGATGGAGGATCGCAGGAATCATCGGGTAGATGAAGAGGCAATTAAGAAGGCTAACAGAATGTCCGGTTATATAGCACCTTGATGTGTGGAGTACAAGTCACAGGAGGTTCTGCTCAAGTTTTATAACACACTGGTGAGGCCTCATCTGGAGTCCTGTGTGCAGTTTTGGTCTCCATAAAGACATAACAGCACAAGAAATGGTCCAGAGAAGAGCAACTCAGCTAATTCCAGGGCTACAGGGGATGAGTTATGAGGAGAAATGAAAAGAGCTGAGGCTTTACAGTTTAAGCAAAAGAAGATTAAGTTTAGCTATTAGCCAGACAGTACTGAGAAGCCATTAAGAAGGCTAACAGAATGTCAGGTTATATAGCGCCTTGATGTGTGCAGTACAAGTCACAGGAGGGTCTGCTCATTTGAACCACATGCACCTTGTTATATATTAGGTGTCTTTATGTTATGTGTCGTGGATTCTTCTTTGTCCTGGGTTTTATGTAGCACTATGGTCCTGGAGGAACGTTGTTTTGTTTCATTGTATGCTGTACTACTGTATATGGATGAAAGGACAATAAATACTCTTGAATCTTGAATCAAGCTTTATAACACACTGGAGAAGCCTCATTTGGAGTCCTGTGTGCAGTTTTGGTCTTCATAAAGACATAACAGCAATAGAGAAAGTCCAGAGAAGAGCAACTTGGCTGATTGACAGGACTACAGGGGATGAGTTATGAGGAAACATTAAAAGAGCTGAGCCTTTAGAGAGATGAAGAGGAGACCTGAGTGAAGTGTTTAAAATGATGAAGACAATTAGTCCAGTAGATCGAGACTATTATTTTAAAATGAATTCATCAAAAACACGTGGACACAGTAGGACATAAGGGATGAGTTATGAGGAGAGATTAAAAGAGCTGAGCCTTTACAGAGAAGAAGAGAAGATAAAACTGACGTGTTTAAAATGAGGAGTTTTCATGTTCTCCCCGTGTCTGCGTGGGTTTCCTTCCACAGTCCAAAGACATGCAGGTTAGGTGCATTGGCAGTTCTAAATTGTCCCTAGTGTGTGCTTGCTGTGTGTGCGTGTGTGTGTGTGTGTGTGTGCCCTGCAGTGGGCTTTGTTTCCTGCCTTGCGCCCTGTTGGCTGGGATTGGCTCCAGCAGACCCCCGTGACCCTATAGTTAGGATATAGCCGGTTGGAAAATGGATGGATGGATGTTTAAAATGATGGAGGGAATTAGTCCAGTGGATTGAGACGGTGACTTTAAAATGAGTTCATCAAGAACACGTGGACACAGTAGGACATAAGGGATGAGTTATGAGGACAGATTAAAAGAGCTGAGCCTTTACAGAGAAGAAGAGAAGATAAAACTGAAGTGTTTAAAATGAGGAGTTTGCATGTTATCTCCCCGTATCTGACTGGGTTTCCTCCCACAGTCCAAAGATATGCAGGTTAGGTGCATTGGCAATTCTAAATTGTCCCTACTGTGTGCATGGTGTGTGGGTGTGCCCTGCGGTGGGTTGGCACCCCACCGGAGGTTTGTTTCCTGCCTTGCACCCTGTGTTGGCTGGGATTGGCTCCAGCAGACCCCTGTGACCCTGTAGTTAGGATATAGCAGGTGGGATAATGGATGGATGGATGTTTAAAATGATGAAGGGAATTAGTGCAGTGGATCGAGACGGCGACTTTAAAATGAGTTCATCAAGAACATGGGGACACAGTTGGGCACTTGTGAAGGGGAAATTTCACACAAACATTAGGAAGTTTTTCTTCACATAGAGAACCACAGACACACGGAAGAAGTGGCCAAGTAGTTTGGTGGACAGGAGGACCTTATGGACCTTCAAAACTCGACCTGATGTTATTTTGGATGAATTAACCCAATTTAATCAAGTGCTGTGCAACAAAAGGCCTGAGTTCTTCCAGGCTGCTTCTGAGCAGGAACTTCATGCCCCTCAGTTGTGGCGGTTAAATGAATGTTTCGATATTGTTTGCACCCTCCACCATAACCGTTTAATCATATACACTTTCTGCTTGAAAACATAAGATTATTTATTTATTTTTTCTCGGCTGGCACTATATAGCTAACGGCTTTAATAATAATACTAGTGTGTGCTTGGTGTGTGTGTGTGTGTGTGTGTGTGTGTGTGCCCTGCGGTGGGCTTTTTTTGTTCCTGTTCCTGCCTTGCGCCCTGTGTTGGCTGGGATTGGCTCCAGCAGACCCCGTGACCCTGTGTTAGGATATAGCGGATATGACTGACTGACTATATAGCGTCTTGAAGACGCCCCCTCAATTCCTATCCTTGACACCCACTCGATAACAGAGGAAAGCAACTCCAGGAAAGGTTCTGATGGACAGCCTACCCTCCGTCGGCTCCTGGCTTCCACTTTTCTCATCTGCTGCTTTCTTCAAGCCGCCTGAATGAAGATTTTCAATTATTTTTGCATCAAATTGTAAAAGTCGCATCGCAGCGATCCGACGCTCAGCCGCCATCAGCATTTGCTTGGCCGACGGACTCGGAGAAGGAGATTTGATTACTGAGAGAAAAGTCCGTTGATTTAATGAGGAGGCAAATGAGAAGCGGGAACGGCTTCCCGCGCTCGGCCCCTCGCCCTCTTCCTTGCGGTAGCCAATCAGGCGCCGACTTGGTAAGTGAAGGCTGGAGATTCCCGGGCTGGCCGGGTGGGGGTGTCGTTGTCGTCCCGCGCTATCTTGTCATCTTTCATTTGCGTCTCAACGCGCTCTTAATGTGTTGTGACAGTCGAATGCCGCTGTCCCGAACGGACTGTCACCGCGAGCCATTACAGGAAAGGGGGGTGGGGGGGGGTTGGCGACAATCCGAGGACGTCTCTGCATCAATCGCCCCACAGGGAGCTGCATTCATTAGTCCCGATTAGTCCCAGATCTCGGGAGGTGAAAGCAGCAGGAACTTTTTAATCGCCATCACGCATCTCCGGGGATTTTATACGTCCGCTGTTATCTAACCTGCTATCCAATATTGGGCAGGCAGTGTGGAGTAATGCATGGCTGTGGGTTTCTATTTTGTGACCCTGGGTAAGTCACGTCACCAGCCTGAGCTCCAGAAAAAGAACTGTAACCAGTTATATGTCAAATGTTGCAAGTCAGTTCGGATAACGGAGCCAATGTGAATAAAAGAATGAAATGCAATGGCGGCGAAGAAAATCCACACGGAGAACGGGGAGCTCTGATCTAATCCAGCTGGAAATTGAACCCAAGTCCACCCCAAACACAGTGCTGCCTTACAGTTTGAAAATGTATCTTCAGATGTGGCACAGTGGTGTGGGATGCTGCCTCGATCCTCCTTAGACTTGAGATCAGATGGAATCCAAGCAGTCAGCAGGGGACATCCCTACCCCTCACCACTGAGCCACCTCACAGCTGTGAACTTTTAGTTTAACAGTCAGTCGTGTCCGTTCAGGAGGTGACACAATTCAAACTGAACCCGAGTCCACTGAGCAGTCAGCACTTGCAGCTCTACCCACTCTGCCGTCTCACAATGAACCGATTTGTAACGTGCAGGAAGAGTCCATCATCATCATCATCATCATCAGTTGTAAGATGGCACGGTGATTGGGACGCTGCCTCACCGCTCTATGAATGTGGGTTCAAATTAGGGTGGTGAGTTGGCACCCCTACTATGGATGTGAGTTCAGTTTGAACATCAAATCCATCAGGCAAGGAGGCAGCGGCACCAGCGACTGTGCCACTGAACCACAATTAGCATCACAGGTTTTGAATATTTCTGTGTAAGAGTCGATTATTCTTGGTGGTTAGATGACACAGCTCAATTTGAACCCAAGTCCATGGAGTAGTGAGGGAACATCCCTAACCGCAGCGCCACCTCACGATGGACCTCCTGAATAGCTCTGTGGAGTCAATCATCCTCAGGTGTGAGGTGGCTCAGTGGTTAGGGCTTGCTGTCTCACTTCTTTATGGACTTGAGTTCAAAATGAGTCCAAATTCACAGAGCAGTTAAGGCAGCATACTTAACAATGGTGCTACCTCACGAGTGACCTCCTGAACTGTCCAGAAGAGTCAATCATCCTTAATAGGTCAGGTGGCAAAGGGGTTAGGGTGGCTACCTCACTGCTGTATGGATTTCAATTCAAATTGATCTCAAGTTCACAGAGCAGTAAGGAAGCATTCTTAACAATGGTGCCACCTCATTAAGTGACCTCCCGAATTGTCAAGTAGAGTCAACCAACATCAGTTGTGAGGTGGCACAGTGGTTAGGTCTGCTGTGTCACTGCTCCATGGACTTGAATTACAAATAAACCCAAATTCATGGAGCAGTGCAGAAGCACACTAACCCCTGGGACACCTCGAAACTGACCTCACGATTTTTATCATGAACTGTCGATCATCCTCAGGTGTGTGGTGGCTCAGTGGTTAGGGCCGCTGTGTCACAGCTCCATGGACTCAAGTTCAAAATGAGTCCAAATTCACAGAGCAGTTAAGGCAGCATACTTAACAATGGCGCCACTTCATTAAGTGACCTCCTGAATTGTCAAGTAGAGTCAATCATCCTTAATAGGTCAGGTGGCACAGGGGTTAGGGTGGCTACCTCACTGTTGTATGGGTTTCAATTCAAATTGATCTCAAGTGCACAGAGCAGTAAGGCAGCATTCTTAACAATGGTGCCACCTCACAAGTGACCTCCCGAATTGTCAAGTAGAGTTAACCAACATCAGTCGTGAAGTGGCACAGTGGTTAGGGCTGCTGTGTCACTGCTCCATGGACTTGAGTTCAAAATGAGTCCAAATTCATGGAGCAGTGAAGCAGCACGCTAACCGCTGAGACATCTTGAAACTGAACTCACGATTTTTGTCATGAGCTGTCAATCATCCTCAGGTGTGAGGTGGCGCAGTGGTTAGGGCCGCTGTCTCGCTACCTTAAGGACTGGAGTTCAAGTTGATCTCAAGTGCATGGCGCAGTAAGGCAGCATCCTTAACAAAGGCGCCACCTCACGAGTGCCCTCCCGAATTTTCAAGCAGAGTCAATCATCCTTAACAATTGAGGTGGCACAGGGGTTAGGGTTCTGCATGGATGTGGGTTCCATTTCCAACCTGCTCATTTTTTTCTGCAAAGTTCCCAGTTTGGATTTTCCCAAATCCCATATCTGTGCAGGTTAAGTGGGCCCTGTGATGGACCACTCCTGGTCCTGATGCTGCCTGGTGAGGCTCCCTCCCTTGCCCAACTGTCAGGCGCGCTTCAAATCCCTTAGCTTGTCAGAAATTACATTTTGGAAAAAAAAAAAAATAATAACAGACGGGCAGACGACTTCATACAAAGACTTTTTTAGAAAACGGTAACAGTTTGCATCGCGGGTCCTTTGTGCCGGTGCCGTGTTCTGAAGCGGAGAGTCGGCCCTTTATGTGGATGAAGGGCATTTGCTTCTAACCTCAGAGAGAGAAAGAGAGACAGAGGGCACGACACAAATGGAAGAGCAGAGAAAGCCATTGATGTCAGACACTTTTGTTAAGAATGCGATTACCGTGACGCCGGTGAAGACGTCGAGTCGGCTTTTCAAATATGCGGATTCAATGCAATTGTTGAAAGAAGCAAAATGGCACAAAGCTTGTGAGCAGCTTCACCGGAGGCGTTGGAGTCTAAACTAAAAAAGTCTGCTGGGTGGCATGGTGGCGCAGTTCTTAGTGGCGCCATCCTACAGCTCCGAGGGCTCAGGTGCAGTTTCCAGCTCTGCCAACTCTGTCGAATGTTTATGCTCTGCAGGTGTTCATGCCCAGTTTCTCCAAAGACTGCAGAGGCATGACGGGTTCAGTTGGCACACACAGGGGTCTGTCTGAATGTTCAGCAGGATGGGCCGCTACCCTGAATTGCTTCAGAAAATCAACGGATGCCAGTTCAGCCCCACCACCACCACCACCTCCTTGTGTGACCCCGAGGGAATCCCTTCATCTTCCAGGACTCACACTATAGAAACATGGAAGCACCTGAGCTGCTCTTGTAACAAAGGTGACTTGCTATGGAAAGGCTCAGACGTTTAGTCTGTCACTCACTCTGTGACAATCAAGTCAATTAACCTGCCAATGGACTGGAGGTGAACACCATCACTATGGAAAGGCACTATATCATTCCTCTCACTGACTTCCTGACACTTCATTTACCAGTGCGCCATATAGTAACAACTGAACCTAACACTGTCATTTTGGGAAGATGCTATATAAAATCACACACTTCTGGCCATTCATTAATTCAGCTTTTCACTATAAAAGGCTCAGATAAAATAAGAAGGTTACCAGTAACTTCCTGTTACTGTGCAGGCCTACATGATACCAATGGACCTGCATACCATCACTATGAAAAGGCGCTATATACTGTACGTCCACAAGGACACAGGTTCACCTAACAGTGCTTCATATGCAAGTAACTGATGAACATGCTGTCACCATGTCAAGGCACTATATAAAATCTCAAGGTCAGGTTTAACTCCCATCTCTGACCTCCTGTCACGTCATCTTCGAGTGCTCCCTATGATAATAACTGAACCTAATGGTGTCACTATTTAAAGTCACAGAGCTAAGTTCAGTCCCCATCACTTCATTGGTGCTCCTGTGGAAATAACGGAGATTTTCATTTTGGAATGGTGTTGTAAACTATAACAAGGCGCACAAATCCTCCACCTTTGACTTCCTGTCACTTAATCACCACATAATAATCACTGAACCAAATAATGTCACTTTGGAAAGACACTATTTAAAATTGCACAGCTAGATTCAGTCCCCAAGACCATTACCCTGACGCTTCATTAGTGCTCCTGTGAAAATAATTTAGCTTTTCACTAAGAAAGGCACTTTATACAATAACAAGGTCACCAAAACGCCATCTCTGACTTAATGTCATTTAATCTGCCAGTTCTCAATAATGATTCGCCATTTCTGACAGTGCCTCTCACACAGACTCCGCCTCATCTGACAGCACACCTCTCTCTCTCTCATTTTCCGGCTCCACCCCTTCTGGCTGCCTCTCTTGCTCTTTCTCTCAGGTTTCTGACTGTATGTCTCTCTCTCTCTCTTTATCTCAGGCTCCACCCTTTCTCACTCTCTCACTCTTTCCATGCTCTCTCTCTTAGACTCCACCACTTCTAACAACATTTCTTTCTCTCTCTCTATCTTTTTCAGTCTCAGGCTCCGCCCCTTCTTGCAGTTTCTTTCACAGGCCACGCCCCTCTCTCTTCCACCTTCACCACCTCTTTTCACTCTCTCTTTCTCTCTCCCCCAGGCTCTGTCCCTTTTTACAGCACCTCTCTTTCTCTCTCTCTCTCTCTCTTTCTCTCAGTCTCAGGCTCCGCCCTTTCTTGGAGTCCCTTTCACAGGCCACGCCCCTCTCACTTCCACCTTCACCACCTCTCTCTCTCTCTCTCTTTCTCAGTCTCAGGCTCCGCCCCTTCTCGCAGTCTCTTTCACAGGCCACGCCCCTCTCTCGTTCACCTTCACCATCTCTCTCTCTCTTTCTCTCTCTTTCTCAGTCTCAGGCTCCGCCCATTCTCACAGTCTCTTTCACAGGCCACGCCCCTCTCATTTCCACCTTCACCACCTCTCTCTCTCTCTCTCTCTTTCTCAGTCCCAGGCTCCGCCCCTTCTCACAGTCTCTTTCACAGGCCACACCCCTCTCACTTCCACCTTCACCACTTCTCTCTCTCTCTTTCTCTCAGTCTCAGGCTCCGCCCCTTCTCACAGTCTCTTTCACAGGCCACGCCCCTCTCACTTCCACCTTCACCACCTCTCTCTCTTTCTCAGGCTCCGCCCCTTCTCGCAGTCTCTTTCACAGGCCACGCCCCCCTCTCTTTCACCTTCACCACCTCTCTCTCTCTTTCTCTCTCTTTCTCAGTCCCAGGCTCCGCCCCTTCTCACAGTCTCTTTCACAGGCCACACCCCTTTCACTTCCACCTTCACCACCTCTCTCTCTCTTTCCCTCTCTTTCTCAGTCTCAGGCTCCGCCCTTTCTCGGAGTCCCTTTCACAGGCCACGCCCCTCTCACTTCCACCTTCACCACTTCTCTCTCTCTCTTTCTCTCAGTCTCAGGCTCCACCCCTTCTCACAGTCTCTTTCACAGGCCACGCCCCTCTCACTTCCACCTTCACCACCTCTCTCTCTCTCTCTCTTTCTCAGTCTCAGGCTCCGCCCCTTCTCGCAGTCTCTTTCACAGGCCACGCCCCTCTCTCGTTCACCTTCACCACCTCTCTCTCTCTTTCTCTCTCTTTCTCAGTCTCAGGCTCCGCCCATTCTCACAGTCTCTTTCACAGGCCACACCCCTCTCATTTCCACCTTCACCACCTCTCTCTCTCTTTCTCAGTCCCAGGCTCCGCCCCTTCTCACAGTCTCTTTCACAGGCCACACCCCTCTCACTTCCACCTTCACCACTTCTCTCTCTCTCTTTCTCTCAGTCTCAGGCTCCGCCCCTTCTCACAGTCTCTTTCACAGGCCCCGCCCCTCTCTCTTCCACCTTCACCACCTCTCTTTCTCTTTCTCTCTCTCTCTCACTAACAGGCTCCACCCTCTCTTACAGTGCCTCTCTTGCAGGCCCGGCCCCTTTCGACAGCACACAGCTCTGCCTCTTGTGTATTGTCTACTAGAACTGTTTGTGATGCCCTAAATCTGGAAATATCGTGGCAGCTGGGCACCAAACCAGGACCTTGTAAAGTGCCTTGGTGCCCTGATGCTATGTAATGTAAAGCAGGTATTTTAAGTGCAACTTTTCAGCATGAAATGAAGCTGGCATCTAATATGGTGGGTTCAGTGCCCCTGCCCACCTCCAAGTGATTCCTTTACTAAGAAACACAAAAGGACCTCTTCATATGGCAGCCACACACGCCTGTCATGGGGGTGCAGGGGTTCATAACGCGGGGACTCGTTGTAAGAAATTAGAATTTGTCGACCCTGGTGGTACATTTTTAAGAATTCACTGAAATGCCCCCCACCTCCCCCCGAGATCTCCATTCCAAGACAGCCCCTGGGTCACTGCCCCCTATTCCGCTGCTGTTATTCTAATGCCTTCCTGCAGGCTCTGAGCATGTCTCACGCCTCAAAGTTGACCCTCTGGAAAATGAAAATGTGATTTCTTTTTTGTCTCTGAGATGATTCTCGGCAGGGTGCCTAAAGAAAATGAAAAGCAAAAAGATACAATAAACGCGCACGCACACACACGGCCCGCTCAACAAAAGCCATTTTCAGAAAGTGAAAACATTTATAAAGAAATGGAGATTCTGGCAGCAGGCTTGTTCCACGTCGTTATTTCAATGTATGTGTCGGCAGCCTGAAGAATATCTAATCGTGGAGCCTGAATGAATGCCATCGAGTCGTGGGGGCTGGCTGGACACATCCAGGACGTGTCAGGTGGGGCATAGCCTGAAAGTGCGACAAGCGGGTATGAACTCGTACTGTAAGGCACATGGATGCCCATTGTAGTCTCTGTGTCACCCCTGACAATTTTGGATAGCTTAGTGTGCCAGTAAAGTGTCATGTTGTAAAGGCGCTATATAAAATTACTGAGGTTTAAATACGATTATAAAGGTCACTTCACCTGTCATCATTCATGTGCTGCAAATTCAGAAGCAATTGCTTTATATGGTACACATAAAGTATCAGACATGAAGGCGCTATATAGAGTAGAGCATTGACTTAATGGGTGACCCTGAGTGAGCTTCCTTAACTGGTGGTTAAGGTACTGGGCAAGCGCATAAAGCAGGACCAGCGGAGTGGAACCCCGTGGAACCCCAGAGGAGCCTTTCACCGTGGTGCCCTCATACAGGAATCTGTAAACTGAGTCGAGACTCGTACGAGAACACAATGTGATGCCAGGTCATCCTGCCATTGGTGGCATTCTTGGCACCACTACTGGAGTCATAGATGCTTGTGGTTGAGGGTCTTCAAGGACATGTGTGACATGTGACCGACCTCAGCTGTTGTGCTAGCATCTGTGATGTGGCTGGTGGGGGCTTCACGGTCATCACACAAGACGTCTGTCCTACCATCCATTTATGTGTTGATGTGGTTAAGTTTGCAGATGATACCAAGATGGGTGGATTAGCAGATAATTTAGAATCCATTATATCATCACAGAAGGACTTAGACAGCATACAGGCTTGGGCAGATTTGTGGACGATGAAATTTAATGTCAGTAAATGTAAAGAATTACACATAGGAAGTAAAAAATGTGAGGTCTGAATACACAATGGGTGGTCGGAAAATTGAGAGTCTACCTTATGAGAAGGATTTAGGAGTCACAGTGGACTCTAAGCTATCGACTTCCAGACAGAAGCCATTAAGAAGGCTAACAGAATGTCAGGTTATATAGCGCCTTGATGTGTGGAGTACAAGTCACAGGAGGTTCTGCTCAGTCTTTATAACACACTGGTGAAGTCTCATCTGGAGTCCTGTGTGCAGTTTTGGTCTCCATAAAGACATAGCAGCACTAGTGAAAGTCCAGAGAAGAGCAACTCGGCTGATTCCAGGTCTACAGGGGATGAGTTATGAGGAAACATTAAAAGAGCTGAGCCTTTTTAGCAGGGGTCCTCAATCACGGTCCTGGAAGGCTGCAGTAGCTGCCGGGTTTTGCTCCAACTCAATTGCTTAATAAGAAGCACTTATTACTCAAGTGACACTTCTGCTTCACTTTAGTCATCTGGCTCATTAAGATTTTGAGTCCCTATGTCTTATTTAGTCTTAAACAGCTATATTCTTGGTTTTTATCCATCCATCCATCCATTTTCCAACCTGCTGAATCCAAACACAGGGTCACGGGGGGGTCTGCTGGAGCCAATCCCAGCCAACACAGGGCACAAGGCAGGAAACAAACCCCGGGCAGGGCGCCAGCCCACCGCAGTCTTGGTTTTTAATTTGCTCCTAATTAACAATAACATGCAAATGACAAAAGAGACCAGCATTTCTCCGTTTAGTTTTTTACCATTGACACCTGTGTGTGTATTTATCACGCACTATTGGGTTTAATTAAATACTTGGAAGGAAAGTAAAGAGAAAAAAGTGAAGGACTGAGAATTACTTATCAATTTTAGCCTTCAAATCATTTGGATGATATCCTTAGAAAGGGGAAGAAAATCTCGGATATGAGAATGAGCTGACACAGCAGAGTTAAAGCACCAACAAGCCATGAAATTAAATTATTGGCAAGAATTGCTTTCCAATTAAGCAACCGGGTTAGAACAAAAACCTGCAGCCACTGCTGCCCTCCAGGACTGGGATTGAGGACCCCTGCTTTACAGACCTGACTGAAGAGTTTAAAATGATGAAGGGAATCAGTGCAGTGGATCGAGACGGTGACTTCAAAAGGAGAAGAAATTGAAAGTCCACCTCATGAGAAGGATTTAGGAGTCACAGTGGACTCTAAGCTATCGTCTTCCAGACAGTGTGCAGAAGCCATTAAGAAGGTTCACAGAACGTCAGGTTATATAGCGCCTTGATGTGTGGAGCACAAATCACAGGAGGTTCTGCTCAAGCTTTATAACACACTGCTGAGGCTTCATCTGGAGTCCTGAGTGCAGTTTGGGTCTCCATAAAGACATAACAGCAGTAGAGAAAGTCCAGAGGAGAGTGACTGGGCTGATTCAGGGCTACAGGGGATGAGTTATGAAGAAAAGATTAAAAGAACTGAGCTTTTACAGAGAGGAAGAGGAGACCTGAGTGAAGTATTTAAAATGATGAAGGGAGTCAGTGCAGTGGATTGAGACGGTGACTTTAAAATGAGAAGAAATTGAAAGTCCACCTCATGAGAAGGATTGAGGAGTCATAGTGGACTTGACTCTGCCAGACAGTGTTCAGAAGCCATTAATAAGGCTCACAGAGTGTCAGGTTATATAGCGCCTTGATGTGTGGAGCACAAGTCACAGGAATTTCTGCTCAAGCTTTATAACACACTGGTGAGGCCTCATCTGGAGTACCGAGTGCAGTTTGGGTCTCCATAAAGACATAACAGCACTAGAGATGGTCCAGAGAAGATCAACTCGGTTGATTCAGGGCTACAGGGGATGAGCTATGTGGAAAGATTAAAAGAGCTGAGCCTTTACAAAGAGGAAGAGGAGACCTGACTGGTGTTTAAAATGATGAAGGGAATTATTGCAGTGGATTGAGACGGTGACTTTAAAATGAGAAGAAATTGAAAGTCCACCTTATGAGAAGGATTTAGGAGTCGTAGTGGACTCGACACAATCAACTTCACATCAGTGTTCAGAGGCCATTAAGAACAGTGACAGAATGTCAGGTTATATAGCGCCTTGACGTGTGAAGTACAAGTCACAGCAGGTTCTGCTCAAGCTTTATAACACACTGGTAAGGCCTCATCTGGAGTCCTGGGTCCACTTTTGGTCTCCATTAAAAAAAAAAGACATAGTAACAATAGAGATGGTCAGAGAAGAGCTCATTCCAGGACTACAGGGGATGAGTTATGAGGAAAGATTAAAAGAGCTGAGCCTTTACAGGTGATGAAGAGGAAACCTGACTGAAGTGTTTAAAATGATGAAGGGAGTTAGTCCAGTGGATCGAGACGGTGACTTTAAAATGAGTTCATCAAGAACACGGGGACACAGCTGGAAACTTGTGAAGGAGAAATTTCACACGTGTTGTGATGTAAGATTTTGCATATAACTTGATAAATATTTTGTATGTCTTTATTTGGGCAGAGCAATGTTACATTAATGAGAAGCATTCATGTTTACTTTGAATTTTACGACAGAGATGGGTTGTGCCTTAAACCAGTTTGGCGAGTATTTCTCTACTAAAGTCTTTCAAACCCTGCAAGGAAGCCAGGTTACCTTAACATATGGTTTGGTGGCAGGTGTTAAGATGTTCTATTTCTCCATTGGTCTGAGGTATGGCTGTTTGGAATTGGCTTGTCTCAGAGGCCTTTAAGTACTATATGAGGGGTTGGACAGAACATCTATAAATTTACTTGCTTAACCTCACACTTTCTCTCTTACTAACCAGCATATGATGAAGAAGCATATCTCTCTTACCAAACTGATGAAGACCATCACACCATGAACTGAAGAAGACAACACAATGGAGAGCACAACTCGGCAGCCATATTGAGGCAGGCAATGCAGCCTGTTCTGAAGAAAGCTGAATGATGCTTTAACTAGAGACATTTATAAGTAACTAACAAGTCTGTGTGCCGCCTGAAACTACTCATCACTATTTAATCAGGTTGTATGGTTGCCAATATTCAAATGTACTTTGCATATTGTTATTATTGATGAATATTACCAATAATCCATTGTTTAAGTTGTAACTTAACTCCTGCTTGTCTTTTACTACACCTAATTGTCTGAGGTTATAGATGTAGGAGGGAAGGTGGGGAGAAGTTATATACTATAATACCTTAAGAGAAGGACTTAGGAGTCATAGTGGACTCTAAGATATCAACCATTAAGAAGCCATTAAGAAGGCTTGCAGAATGTCAGGTTATATAGCACCTTGACGTGTGGGGTACAAGTCACTGGAGATTCTGCTCAAGCTCTATAACACACTGGTGAGGCCTCATCTGTGCACAGTTTTCGTCTCCATAAGGACATAACAGCACTAGAGAAGGTCCAGAGAAGAGCGACTTGGCTGATTCCAGGGCTACAGGGGACGAGTGATGAGGAAAAATTAAAACAGCTGAGTCTTTAGAGAGATGAAGAGGAGACCTGACTGAAGTTTTTAAAATGATGAAGAGAATTAGTCCGGTGGATTGAGACGGTGACTTTAAAACGAGTTCATCGTGAACAGGAGGACACAGTTAGAAACTTGTGAAGGGGAAATTTCGCACAAACATTAGAAGGTTTTTCTTTACACAAAGAATGATAGACACTTGGAATAAGCGACCAAGTAGTGTGGTGGACAGTAAGACTTTAGGGGCTTTCAAAAATCCATCCATCCATCCATTTTCCAACCCGCCATATTCCTAACTACAGGGTCACGGGGGTCTGCTGGAGCCAATCCCAGCCAACACAGGGCACAAGGCAGGAACCAATCCCGGGCAGGGTGCCAACCCACCGCAGCTTTCAAAAATCGACTTGATGTTTTTTTGGAAGAAATAAGTGGAGAGGACTGGCGAGGTTTGCTGGGCTGAATGGCCTGTTCTCGTCTAGCGTGTTCTAAAGTTCTAATGATAAGGGAGCACTCAGGACCTCAGACTGGGCTAAAAATTCACCTTCTACCAGATTCAGTAACCCGAAGAACAAAGCAAAGGCAACACAGAAGTGGCTTAGGGACCACTCTGAGAATGTCCTTGAGTTGCCCGCTCATTGAACATCTCTGGAGAGACCAGAAGACAGCTCTTCACAGATGGTTTCCATCCAAGCTGACAGAGCCTGAGAGGATCTATAGAGAAGAATGGCAGAAAACCATCAGATCCAGGTGAGTGAAGCTGGTCGTGTCAAACCTGGGAAGGCTCCTCGCCACAATAGGAGTTTCAAAACTCCACTTGATGTTTTTGTGGAAGAAAGAAGTGGATTGGAGTGGCGAGCTTTGTTGGGCTGAATGGCCTGTTCTCTTCCAGATTGTTCTAATGTGCTCCAGACCCCTCAATTCGGTAGGTTCGTCCTTCCTCTACCCACTAAGGCCAATGCTTTCATCACTATGTTTGTACTCCATGCAAAATTGGCATTGATGTCCTGGAAAGATAATCTGACTCACCGCATTGCCACAATTCTCCCTCGCTCCAAAGTCAGACAGTCTTAACATATGGCTGTTGTCTTCTTCTCTGGGGCACGTTGGGTACCTAAGAGTGTCTGAATTGCCAGCAGTCTCTCAGTGATGCCCCCCTTGTGGGTGCCTTTATTACCCATGGGGGTGGAACTTACACACTTCGTTTGCATATGTGCTGTTCTGGTAATCATCTCCAGGGCTTGGTGCTGAGTGTCATAGTCTTCCCTAAAAGTCCTGTTGGGCCCAAGTTAGGTGGACAGCTATGGAAACTAAACATTCTGTCTATAAAGTTTTCGAACCTGACCTCTATGCTCACCTTCATAATTGATGAAGAGTTTTCCTTCCTTGTGTAAGAGATGGCCGGTAGCTCAACCTGGCCAGGACGCCCCTGATATGGAATGATAGGGGGAAGACAACTTTTTAGGACACTGCCTTCTCTTAGACGCTAAATGGCAGCTCCCCTGGAGTGTAGCGGCGCCCTAGATTCCCACAGGGCATCCTGAGACTTGGAGTTCGGTATCTCAGCCCTTTTGGGGGCCATGGGTGCCAACAGGGGGTGCTATGGAAGGATATTGGGAGACAAGGTTCTCGCCTAGCCCGGAAGTCCTAGCAGGTCACGGGAATGGAAGCCCAGAAGTACATCCGGGCTGATTAAAAAACTTGAATTCTCCATCTGACCCGGAAGTGTTGACAAGTCATGTGGACAGAAGAACAGAAGCACGTCCGGGTCGGACATTATATGAAGGACTTCTGTGGACCCAGCAGGTGAGTCAGAGTTGGGTGGAGGTGGACGAAGCTCATTGGGAGGTGCGGAGGAGAAAGAAAAAGAGAGTGAGAGAGAGAAGATGTGTGTTGGTGTTGGATTAGTTGCCTGTTTATTGTGGCTGTGGTGCATGGAGGGCACGGTATAAGAAGAAATGGAAATAAAAATACCTCTAAGTGCTTTTGCCGTGTGTCCTGTGTGTCTGTCTGTTGGGTTTAAGGAGCAACAGTGACCCCTAGTGTCCACACTTGACAACTGAAAAAGCTGATTTGCTGCTCCGGCACAACTCTGGAAACTAAACACTCTGTGTGAATAGGTTGGATCCTGCCGACTACACTCATTTTTCTTTTTTAATTGAGTGTTCCTTGATAACAGGCGTCACACACCTGCGATTAGGAGACAGTTTATGGGCTCAAATAAGTGCATTTACCCGCTGGACCAGGGGTAGGCTCTGCCCTCTTAACTCTTTCTCCTCTCTTCCTGCAGCACAACCGACGAATCCTCGAGCTAACAAAGACTTCTGGTCCTCAGACAGCAACCTCAACGTCACTTTCGGTTCCAGTGCCTCAAGACCCCGCCTCTTCCCGATGTCACATCCGGTTCCAGAATTGCCATTTGCTCATGATGTCATTTCCCTTATATACAACCTCCATTTTTGTTGTTCTCAGTTCTGTTTTTGGACTCCAGTCTGCATTTCCTATACTCTACAGTATACAGGGTGGGTCCTCAAACCTTTGACATTGTTCTTGTGTTCATTTTACACAGGTAAAGCTGATCAGCTGATTCAGCACAGCTGTAGAAACTTCATCTCTAGGACTCTAATCCTACTGACTACATGAATCTTCATCACTGATTCAAAGTTTTACTTGATAAAAGGAAACAGTGATCTGATGATTCAGCATAACACTGGAAATGAAACATTCTACCTATAGGAATTGGATCCTGCCGAATACACTCATCCTCCACATTGATTAAATTGTCCTTGATAGCAGGTGAGGACAGATCTGCTGATTCAGCAAAGCCACAGAAACTGGATGTTTTCTTTGAAGGACTTGAATCCCATGAACTGCAGTATACTTGACAACAGAAAAAGTTGAATGTGCTGCTCCAGCAAAACTATGGAAACTAGACATCTGGTCTATAGGTCTTGGGTTCTGCCGACTACGCTAGTTCTTATCCCTGATACACAATTTGGTGTGACATCAGGTAAATCTGATCTACTGCTTCGATACAACTCTGGAAACTAAACATTCTCTTTACAGGACTTTTATCCTGCCGACTACGCTCATCCTCAAAATCGATTAAGGGTTGTCTCTGACAGCTGAGGGAGTTGATCTCTGATCACTGATTACTAATCACTGACTGCATTCATCTTCATTATCACTCAAGTTCTCCCAGATAGCAGGTAAAGCCGCTCTGCTGACTCAATACAGCTGTTGAAACTTACATGTTCTGTCTCGAGGACTTTGATCCCGCTGACTATACTCATTTTTCTTATTAATTCATAGTTTTTCTTGACAACTGACAACAACACTAGAAAGTAAATATTCTGCCTGTAGGATCCTACCAACTACATAATCTTCTTCACTCATTCAGAGTTTTACCTGACAATAGGTAAAGCTGACCGGCTGCTCCAGCAACAGCTCCGGAAACAAAACATTCTGTCTAAAGATCTCAAAACCTGCCAATTACACTTATCCTCATCATTGATTCAGAGTCTAACTTCACACAAGGTAAAGCTGATCTGCTGCTTCAGCACATCTCTGGCAAATAAAGCTGCTGTCCGTAGGGCTCGGATCCTGCTGACTACACTCATCTATCTACTTGAAATGAATTTTCCTTGATAACATTTTGAACTGACCTACTGCTGCAGTACAGCCGAGGAAAGTGAACTTTCTTTCAGAATTTTACTTGGACTTTAATCCCGCTGACTACACTAATCTTCATCGCTGATTTTAGAGTTTTATATGACAACAGGGAGAGCTGATCTGTTGCTCCTGCAGATCTACGGAAATGAGACATTCGGTCTACAGCTCTTTGGTTCTGCCGACTACGCTAGTTTTCATCACTGAAGCTTTTCATGACAACAGGTAAAGCTGATCTACTTCTTCAGTACAACTTTGGGAACCAAACGTACTGTTTAAAAGACCTTCATCCTGCCGACTACGCTAATTTTTATCACTGATACAGAGTTTGGCGTGACATCAAGTAAATGTGATCTACTGCTTCAGAAAGATCTGGAAACTAAATGCTGGACTTTTATCCTGCTGACTACGCTTATCTTCAAAATCGATTAAGGGTTGTCTTTGACAGTTGAGGAGCTGATCTCTGGAAACTAAATATCCTGTCTGGAGTGGCTTGGATCCTGCTGACTGGATTTATCTTCATTATCACTCGAGTTCTCCCAGATAACAGGTAAAGCCGCTCTGCTGATTCAGTACAGCTGTTGAAACTTATATGTTCTGTCTCGAGGACTTTGATCCCGCCGACTATACTCATTTTTCTTATTACTTCATAGTTTTTCTTGACAACTGATAACAACACTAGAAAGTAAATATTCTGCCTCTAAGTCATGGCTCCTACCAACTGCATAATCTTCATCATTCATTCAGAGTTTTACCTGACAATAAGTAAAGCTGACTGGCTGCCCCAGTAAAAGCTCCGGAAACAAAACATTCTGTCTAAAGATCTCAAAACCTGCCGATTACACTTATCCTCATCATTGATTCAGAGTCTAACTTCACAAAAGCTAAAGCTGATCTGCTGCTTCAGCACATCCCTGGCAAATAAAGATGCTGTCCGTAGGACTCGGATCCTGCTGACTACACTCATCTGTCTACTTGAAAGGAATTTTCCTTGATAACATTTTGAACTGACCTACTGCTGCAGTACAGCTTAGGAAAGTGAACTTTCTTTCAGAATTTTACTTGGACTTTAATCCCGCTGACTACACTAATCTTCATCACTGATTTTAGAGTTTTACATGACAACAGGGAGAGCTGATCTGTTGCTCCTACAGAACTACGGAAACGAGACGTTCAGTCTACAGCTCTTTGGTTCTGCCGACTACGCTAGTTTTCATCACTGAAGCTTTTCATGACAACAGGTAAAGCTGATCTACTTCTTCAGTACACTTTGGGAACCAAACGTACTGTTTGAAAGACCTTCATCCTGCCGACTACACTTATCTCTTTATTATTAAAAAAAAAAAAACCTCAGAAGGAGACGAGACATGATTGTCTCAGAGACGCTTTCAAGCCCCGCGAGACAAGAGCGTATGCAAAGAGATTTGGAAAAGTTCTGTGTGGTTATGTCAGACACATTTCTTGTAGAGAGAAAGAAATGATATTCACTCACGGGCAGTTATACGTTGCGTTGAAACGATGTAATTCCAAACACGGAATCAAAATTCAATGTGATATTGACGAAAATTTAAAAGCGAAAAGAGATCAAGTATATGGACATAGGTGATATGACAGAAGCGAGCCGCGCGATATGCAGATCAGCAAGCCAGCAGCTGATCGAGCAAAGAGGAGGTGAATACAAACTGTATTTGTTTCCCATTGTATCACCGTTTAAGAGGGGGTTTCGTTGGGGTGCGTTTAGTCCCCCTCTTCACAACGCGAGTGGCAGGGGTTGGACAAGCGAAGTGAGCAGAGGGCAAAGCTCCCTAGTCTTCATAATTAATTAAGGCTTTTCTTTGACAACTGGTGGAGGTGAACTGCTGTTCCAGCACAACTATGGACACTCACCACTCTGGGATCTTGCCTACTACGCTATCATCATCTTTGATTAAGAGCTGGTGTATGGACTTTTATTTTGTCTGCACTGCACTTCTTATGTGGACTTGTGCACTTTGCACATTTGGAACTATGAACTCGATTGTTGTCTCTCTCTCTTTCTTTCTTGCCAGTGTGCCCACGCTCAGGGTATAAACTACAAGGTGGCCTTGTGGACTTTTTGGATTTGAGTGAGAACCCCTGATACGACCCCCGACATTATGGTGGCAGCGGTGGGATGGGCCAGTGGCAGTGAGAGATAAAGAGGGAAGCCAACAGCAGGAAGGGGAGTGTGCCAAACGGGAACCCACGTATCCCAAGCCACAAACGGAAAGCTGAGCCCATGCTCCCTCCAGCACAGCTTTTTGATGGGCCTTTGATCCTGCCGACTACACTCATCTTCGTCTTTTCTTGTTTTGACACATGTCTGCTACTTCAAAATTTCAGCTTAAGATGCAAACCTTGATGGCACTTTCTGTTTTTTTTTCAACATTTTCTTGCTGTTTTTTTGTAGATTTTGATTTGTGGATTTTGGACAAGCTTTGCTTGTTCTAGGTTGCCTTTCTGGGCACACTCTTTTCGTTGATTGTTTTGTTAAGAAGTTGTTCTTTGTAATAAACCTTCTAATTTTAAATCAGTCAGAGTTTCTGTATAGTTTCTCTCTCTCTCTCTTTATTAATATTTGGTTTCCTGAAGATAAATGTTAGTTTTTGGCACCGGGCTTTAGGCCATTTTGTGTTTGCGTAGGCCGATGTCTACTTATAGTTGGAGGAAAAGCCATTTTGAAGTCAAGCTCTTAGTTAAGCCTGGGACAAGATTTGGAAGTCAGCATGGAATTCACGTGGCAGGAAATCATAACGCTTGTATTTTGTTTGAGTTCTTTAATGAAGACCCCTTACCTAAGCATTAGCTGGACTAGTCTGGGTATGAGCGCCCCCATCTGGTCACAATGTATGTGCTAAAAATGAAGCAATATGGAAAACTGTATTAAACTGCTGCTTTTCCAGAATGAAGCACATTAACTGCGTTGTGAGGGAGCCTCAGTTTCAGCACTACGGCCACGTGACGCGATTCCTCGAGGGTGATCCAGCTCACAGGACCCTCATTTGTTGTGGCTGGACCAAGCCAAGGGGATGCCCATGTAACACCGGGCTGTGGATAGAAGGGTGGGACTGGACCACCTGTCTGACTATGGGGTGGCCAATCAGGATCCTGAGCTGTTTTGTCATGTGGTGGGCGTGGCAATGCGCTGTACCAGTGTATGCCCCCCAACCTGACCGGACCTTTCCCAGTTGGCAAGTTGAACTAAGAAAAAATAAACAAAAAGCAAACGTCCTTCGTCTAACACACTTGTTCAGATCGGGGCTATGAGCGGATGGCGCCGGTTACGGCTTAACTAGGGTTTTGTGCCTGGCCTCAAGTAAAGTTTTCTTACATTTTATATTTTTGTTGTTTATTAAATACTAGCTGTGTAAGCCCCGGGCTCCTAGAAACCACGGATTCTAGCACTTCAGTCAATCAATCGCATCGGTTGTGTATTAGCGGCTAAGCGAGTTTCTCTTTCCTCTGTGGTTTCGTTTTGTCGATGTTCTCACCTCCATTGTCTATCAGCGTGCTAAGCGAGTTTCTCTCCATTCTTGGCGGTTTCACTTTGGCGACAGAGTCGCTTTCTTTGAGTTTCATGCTGTAGCCTCGCACTTCCGGGCCGGACAGACAGACAGACACACTTCCACGCGTAGACGTTTGTATATAAGACCAGTAACGGCACACTGCTATAACGATACACTTGACTTATGTCTGTACGTTTGCCATTCGTTTGATGCGCTTGCTGTTTCCTGAGCTGCTCTTCTCTTCTCCACCCTAGAGCCCTGCGTCTTCTCTTCATCCGTCGGCATCTTTTTAACTGATCAAGTCCGTGTTTGTGTTGCAATTACTTAGTACGTTATCTTTAATTTTTCACTTAAGCTGGCACTTAATTCTTCAATCTGCCTCAAGAATGATTTAAGATATGAAGAGGTAGGGGAAGTGACAGCGAAGGTGGTAAGGATGAGAACGGCGCCCGAACGCGTGTGCTGGCCACTGTCGAGAGTTGATTGTACAATATAATAAAATAATAAAAATAAAAAGAGGAATAAAAATCATCACCCCGAAAGCGGACAGAAGAGGTCACGGAGTATATGCGTACCAAATTTCTGGTTAATCGGTCAAACGTTTTGCGAGCTACAGGTGATTTAAAATCCTGCACAGACAAACGGACAGCCATGGTAACGTATTATAGAAGAAGATCAGCCGTGTAAGCCTGTGCTGTAAAAAGCCCAGGGTCCTAGAAACTATCCATCCATCCATTATCCAACCCGCAATATCCTAACTACAGGGTCTGCTAGAGCCAATCTGAGCCAACACAGGGTGCAAGGCAGGAAAGAAACCACGGGCAGGGCGCCAGCCCACCGCAGGGCACACATACACACACAGGACAATAATCACCAATCCACCTAACCTGCATGTCTTTGGACTGTGGGAGGAAACCCACGCAGACACGGGGAGAACATGCAAATTCCACACAGGGAGGACCTGGGAAGTGAACCCAGGTCACCTAACTGCGAGGTGGCAGCGCTACCCACTGAGCCACTGTGCCACCCTCCTAGGAACTATTGAAATCCATCCATCCATCCATTATCCAACCTGCTAAATCCTAACTACAGGGTCACAGGGGTCTGCTGGAGCCAATCCCAGCCAACACATGGCACAAGGCAGGAAACAAACCCCCGGGCAGGGTGCCAACCCACCGCAGGACTATTGAAATCAAAAAAAAAAAAATGTAGAGATGTAGAGATGTCCGGTAATTGAAAGAAACTCCTCTGGGCATCTCTCTCCTCGGAGGATTCGTTTTGCCGATGTGCTCGCATCGCTTGTGTTTTCTGAAAGCGGAGCCCTTACCCCGACTCCACCTCTCCTCTCTGGGCCGGACAGACAGGCACACACACATTTCCATGTGTAGATGTTTATATATAAGATAACTAGAAGGCTTTGCCCCCTATTCGCTTCGCTTACCAACCACCCCCGGGCCTGCGCTAGGCGCCAGCCACTTCACGTCTCCACCGCTCGCGTGTGTGGATCTCACTTTAACCAAACAACAAAACTTTTAATTCTCGCAGATATGCCTCTTCATTGGGAGGAAACACAACATTTCCCTGATGGCAACACGAATTAGTCTCTGACTTAAAGATTAAATCCGAACAATATATTTGATCTCTTTTTGCTGTTCTGTTATTTATATAATAGTATATATAATTTATATAATAGCCTTCCTCACCAGTTTGTCCAGGCGTGAGGCGTCCCTCTTCTTTATGCTGCCTCCCCAGCACACCACCGCGTAGAAGAGGGCGCTCGCCACAACCGTCTGATAGAACATCTGCAGCATCTTATTGCAGATGTTGAAGGACGCCAGTCTTCTAAGGAAGTATAACCGGCTCTGTCCTCTCTTACACAGAGCATCAGTATTGGCAGTCCAGTCTAATTTATCATCCAGCTGCACTCCCAGGTATTTATAGGTCTGCACCCTCTGCTCACAGTCACCTCTGATGATCACGGGGTCCATGAGGGGCCTGGTCCTCCTAAAATCCACCACCAGCTCCTTGGTTTTGCTGGTGTTCAGGTGTAGGTGGTTTGAGTCGCACCATTTAACAAAGTCATTGATTAGGTCCCTATACTCCTCCTCCTGCCCACTCCTGATGCAGCCCACGATAGCAGTGTCGTCAGCGAACTTTTGCACGTGGCAGGACTCCGAGTTGTATTGGAAGTCTGATGTATATAGGCTGAACAGGACCGGAGAAAGTCCAGTCCCCTGTGGCGCTCCTGTGCTGCTGACCACAATGTCAGACCTGCAGTTACTGAGACGCACATACTGAGGTCTGTCTGTAAGATAGTCCATGATCCATGCCACCAGGTATGAGTCTACTCCCATCTCTGTCAGCTTGTCCCTAAGGAGCAGAGGTTGGATTGTGTTGAAGGCGCTAGAGAAGTCCAGAAACATAATTCTTACAGAACCACTGCCTCTGTCCAAGTGGGAGAGGGATCGGTGTAGCATATAGATGATGGCATCCTCCGCTCCCACCTTCTCCTGGTATGTGGACTGCAGAGGGTCGAGGGCGTGGCGGACCTGTGGCCTCAGGTGGTGAAGCAGCAGCCTGTCAATGGTTTTCATCACATGTGACATCAGGGCAACAGGCCGGAAGTCATTCAGCTCAACTGGACGTTATACCTTTGGGACTGGGGTGATGCAAGATGTTTTCCAAAGCCTCGGGACTCTCCCCTGTTCATGGCGATACTCCATCTGGACCCGCTGCTTTGCTGGCACAAAGTCTCCTCAGATCTCTGCTCACCTACACTGTTGTAATTGTGGGTGGGGATGTCTGTCCTATGCTGGTATCAGCAGAAGGATGGGTGGAGGGTGCAGTACTCCGAGGTGAGAGTGGGTTAGGGTGGTCAAACCTGTTAAAGAAGTTGTTCATCTGGTCTCTCTCGATGGTGGCACCCCTCTTCGATCTGCAGCCAGTGATGACCTTCATCCCATCCCACACTTCCTTCATGCTGTTATTCTGCAACTTCTGCTCCAGCTTTCTCCTGTACTGCTCCTTCGCCACCCTGAGTTCCTTCTGCACGCGCTTGAGCTCATGCTGATCACCGCCTTTAAAAGCCCTTTTCTTCTGGTTCAAAAGGCCCTTGATGTCACTTGTAATCCATGGCTTATTATTAGCATAGCAGCGTACAGTTCTTACTGGAACTACAATGTCCATACAGAAGTTGATGTAGTCAGTAGTGCAGTCAACAACCTCCTCAATGTTCTCACTATGTGATCCCTGCAGGATATCCCAGTCTGTAGTTCCAGTCTCTCAGAGCCTGCTCTGCCTCAGCGGACCACTTCCTGAATGAGCGTGTGGTTGTAGGTTGTGTGTACAGTATATCATCACAGAAGGACTTGGACAGCAGACAGGCTTGGGCAGATTTGTGGACGATGAAATTTAATGTCAGTAAATGTAAAGAATTACACATAGGAAGTAAAAATGTGAGGTTTGAATACACAATGGGCGGTCGGAAAATCGAGATCACACCTTATGGGAAAGAAAGAAAGAAAGAAAGAAAGAAAGAAAGAAAGAAAGAAAGAAAGAAAGAAAGAAAGAAAGAAAGAATTGTGGGCAGTGTTGCTTATTTACTTGTGGCTGTGGTGCTGGAGAGCACAGTGAAGAATTTCAACACAAGTCTTGGTGCTTTTAACTGTCCTCAGTGACTGTCTGTTGGGTTTGAGGAGCAACAGTGCCCTCTAGTGATCACACTGGGCAAGTGATACCACCGAGAGGGGGCGCTGCCACTCACTGTCTTGTTGTTTTCTTCCTCCACAGATCTGAGAAACTGCCCAGTGAGGGCAATTGACTCCGCCCCTTCTGATTTTTGGACTACTAAAGGACGGCCTCTCGGAAGGAGGTGTCACTTAATAGGGAGATGACCTAAAAGAAGGAGCTCCGCATCAGTCACGCCCACGGCAAAGCCGGATTAATAAGCAGTCACACTCTTTACGTGGAGACTCATCTTAGTTTGATTCTTTACACCATCGACTGTTGTTTTTGTTTGGAACTGCAAGTAAACAGGGAGGGCTGGTGTTGGCACCCCAAAAATTCTCCGCTCATCGAGATCTTCAATTACTCAGATGACCACACAACATGCAGAATGTTTTTGGGGCTCCTCACTTAAAACACATGAGATCTCACTTTGGGATTTGTGCTCTGCCACTTCGCCAGTGAAGGGTGGCAGGAGGATGACAGCACTGGGCACTGAACAGGAAATGGAAGAGGAGAAGACATCTGCAAACACGCCTGACCCACACAGGACCACTCACTGAGTAAATCGCCAGGTCTGTCTGACGAGCTTCTGCCTTTGTGGTCAGTCGCTTGGAAGAATAAAAATCTGCAGCTTTAAAAGATGACTGGAAGAAAAAAAAAGCCTCCTTAGTCATTTAAGTAACAAGCAAAATGTTTGGAAAAACACTCAGAGGGGTCTTCTTCAGCTGTTTTATTTTTCAATTTTCATCATATGCTTAATGTCAATACTATCTGCTGTTTGTAGGCAGGGGGATTAGAAAGTGGCTACATAACAGGCAGGAAAGGCAGGACCTGATAGATTATAAAATAAATCTTAGAAGAAACAGACAGGAAATGCATGATTGATAGATAGATAGATAGATAGATAGATAGATAGATAGATAGATAGATAGATAGATAGATAGATAGATAGATAGATAGATAGATAGATAGATAGAAATGAAAGGCACTATATAATATGTAGATAGATAGATAGATAGATAGATAGATAGATAGATAGATAGATAGATAGATAGATAGATAGATAGATAGATAGATAGATAGATAGTGTCAAAGGTGCTATATAATAGATAGATAGATAGATAGATAGATAGATAGATAGATAGATAGATAGATAGATAGATAGATAGATAGATAGATAGATAGATAGAAATGAAAGGCACTATATAATAGATAGATAGATAGATAGATAGATAGATAGATAGATAGATAGATAGATAGATAGATAGATAGATAGATAGATAGATAGTGTCAAAGGTGCTATATAATAGATAGATAGATAGATAGATAGATAGATAGATAGATAGATAGATAGATAGATAGATAGATAGATAGATAGATAGATAGAAATGAAAGGCACTATATAATATGTAGATAGATAGATAGATAGATAGATAGATAGATAGATAGATAGATAGATAGATAGATAGATAGATAGATAGATAGATAGATAGAGTGAAAGGCACTATATAATAGATAGATAGATAGATAGATAGATAGATAGATAGATAGATAGATAGATAGAGTGAAAGGCACTATATAATAGATAGATAGATAGATAGATAGATAGATAGATAGATAGATAGATAGATAGATAGATAGATAGATAGAAATGAAAGGCACTATATAATATGTAGATAGATAGATAGATAGATAGATAGATAGATAGATAGATAGATAGATAGATAGATAGATAGATAGATAGATAGAGTGAAAGGCACTATATAATAGATAGATAGATAGATAGATAGATAGATAGATAGATAGATAGATAGATAGATAGATAGATAGATCACTACCAACCAAATTATCTCAGCCGTGTTGGGGTTGGGGGGTGTTGTCCACTGTGGTGGCTTTAGAATTGCGTCATTGCTTTTTCACAAACGATGTGATCTTGTTGGAGCTCCAGTACACACAGATGGTTTTGTGATTGAGTGTGAGGTGGTAGGGGTGAAGATCAGCACCTCCAAATCGGAAGGCCAAGGTCCTCAGTAGGTAAAAGGTGGACTGTCCTCTCCAAGTGGGCGGTGAGTGACTGTCTCAGGTGGAGGGGATTAAGTACCTTGGGGTCTTGTTCACAAGTGAGAGGGAAAAGGGTGAGATGGACAGACGGATTGGGGCAGCGAGCACAGATTTGTGGGCACTGTAATGGTCCATAGTGGTGAAGAAGGAGGTGAAGCAGAAGGCGAAGCTCTTAATCTACTACAACCCTCACCTGTGGTCATGTGATCAAGGACGAGATTGCGGGTACAAGCGGCCAACATGGGATTTCTCCACAGGGTGACTGGGCTCTCCTTTAGAGACAGGGTGAGAAGTGTCGACATCTGGGGGAGGCTCAGAGTGGAGCTGCAGACCCTCCACACTTCGAGAGGAGCCAACTGAGGTGGTTCAGACATCTGAGATGACGTCTCCCCGTGGGGGGCTTACAGGCTCAACCAGCTGAGAGGAGACCCCAGGGGAGACCGAGGGCTCACTGGGAGGATTACTTCTCAGATGGCCTGGAAATGCTCCAAGTGCAGCTGGGTAAAGGGACATCACTGCTAAGGCTGGAATAAGTGGTGGAAAATGATGATGATGATGATGATGATGATGATGATGAACTCCACTGCAGTTCTGTGTTGTATATCAAGAAAATGTGGAAACGTCCAAAGGGGGTGAATACATTCTGTAGGTGCTGTAATAAAATGACTGTTACAAAGTAAAACTGAAAACAAAGTTTTTGGCTTCACTCCTTAAAGACTTACAGTCCGATGGCCATCCTCCCAAACAGCAGCCCATCAGTCATCTCTCTGCTCTTCCTCCTCATGACCCGATGCTTTCAGACTCACGCAGACTCTTAGGTGCTTCACTCGGCCCAACGCCAACAAAACCCTTAAATCTCAAACAGGTTTTGTGGTCCGTCTCACGTTATTCGATTTCACAAGTCAGGCATTCAGAAATGCCGCCTTCTTCTTCAATGGCTCATCGCCCTATAGAACTGATTTTAGATGATAAAAGTAGGGAGAGGGAAACAAATACAGGTCGGTGGAAGCTAAACAGTGCATTTCTACACTCCGCTCCATTTGTTAAAGCCGTCGAAAATTTTAGTGGGCAAAATACACTCAGCGGCCACTTTATTAGGTACACTGCTTGTTAACAGAAATACCTAATCAGCCAATCACATGGCCTGTAGGTGTCATCAAGACCACCTGCTGAAGTTCAAACCGAGCATCAGAATGGCGAAGAAAGGAGACTGAAATGACTCTGAAAGTGACATGGCTGTTGGTGCCAGAAGGGCTGCTCTGAGAATTTTAGAAACTGCTGATCTACTGGGGTTTTCACACACGACCATCTCTACGGTTTACCGAGAAAACATCAGTGAGTGGCAGATCTCTGGGCCAGTATGTCTTATTGATGCCAGAGGAGAATGGCCAGACTGGTTTGAGCTGATAGAAAGGCAATAGGACCTCAAATAAGCACTTGTTACAACCGAGGTGTGCAGAAAAGCAGCTCTGAACTCACAACACACGTCGAACCTTGAAGCAGGTGGGGGGCTACAGCAGCAGGAGACCACAGCGGGTGACACTCCTGTCAGCTAAGAACAAGCAACGGAGGCTACAATTCACACCAAAATTGGACAAGAGAAGATTGGAGAAACATCGCCTGGTCTGCTGAGTCTCCATTTCTCTTTGATAAAGCATACGTATTACATCCTGCACGATTCGCCGAGGCAGATACCGCCCCACACAGGTCTCCAAATGTATACATTGTCACACACATGCGATTAGGAGGAAGCTGAGTGGACCACGACCACCAGGTCAGGGGGTGGCAGGGTGTGCCAAACCTAATTCTGTTATCTCTGCAGGACAGATACTGGAAAACCTGATTCGATATCAACGACGTCACGTCCGTTTCCAAAGGGAGGCCATCATCCTGCCGACTACGCCACTGTGAAAGAATCAGTCTCAACACATGAAAAAGGTTTGGGGCAGCCAGCCGTATACTGTATGGTCCCTGACTGCAAAAAGGGTTTGAAATAGGAACTGATTCTGTTCCAGACTGAACCGACTCTAGTGGTGATATGATGGCGGCTTTAAAGGCCAAAACCAGAAGTGATGTCATCTGAGGCCAGGACCGGGAGTGACGTGGTTTTTGGCACCAGAACGAGAAGTGACTTCAGTCTTGGCGCCGGAACCAGAAGTGATGTCGTTGATGGTGAATCAGATAGGCTTTCCTGTCTTTGGCCTGCAGAGATAACAGTGGTAGGTTTAGCGCACCCTGCCACCCCCTAGCCTGGCGGGTAATTATCTCCACTTGGTCCACTCAGCTTCCTCCTAAATCGCATGTGTGTGACAACATTAACAAATGTTCAGACGTGAGCAGCAGTAGGCTTTGCACCTCTAGGAACCAAGTTACCTGAACTATTCGATAACATTTCAGTAATTATTTACTGATCTTAATCTATCTTAATAGATCTTTACGGTAGAAACTAACGAGAAGAATTCTTAATTAATTGCAGAATTCCGGTATTTGAGGGTTCCTCCCGAGAGCCTCTTTCTCTCACATGATTTGGCTCAAACACTTATCAGCATCTCGTCATCTCATAGCAGGCTTAGGTTTTGAGTTTGGTATTTTTCCATCCAGCCATTTTAACTCTCGACCGTCCTCAAGAACACACAGACAGACACACAGCTATCATCAAGATAGCGATGTTTTTGGTATCAGGGGACCCTAAAACACCAAGAAAACTGGACAAATCTAAAGGTTTTGCTCCGCACCCTTAGATGATAGATTATGGTGGGGGAGGGCACAAAGCAAAAAAGAACAAAAAAAGCGTCACACAAAAAGTCCTTCTGCCGCTAATTCCAGTGTGCGTGTATCAAAATAAAAGCCCTCGTGATGCTCACGGTACTCCTGACAGGATGCTCATATCTGAAGATTGATTAGGACAAGTCGACGAGAACAAGCAGTTCAGGAGATCTGACCGAAGGTCTCAACTGCTCCTGCACTCCGCCACACTATTTGGTTTTGTGGTTCTCTGAATGAAGAAGAACTTACCCTTATGAGTTTCTAACCGTATCTTGGTGTTCTTGTTGAACGCACTTAATTCAGGACATCTTGGGCTTCACCCTCAAGAAACTGTGACACACAGACACACAGACAGACACAAATCCATCATCGAGATATCAGGGGACCCTAAAATGTCGCGATCCGTCAAAAACTGGACATCGAAATTTTTGCTGAATCAAAAGCTTTCGCTTCTCCCTCACAGCTGATTGGTTACGGCGAATAGAAAAAACAGAACTGAGACTCCAAAGGGGAAGCTCCTTGTCCAGATATGCAGAGTGTGGCATGGCAGGGAGGCGGACAACTGTGTGGCAGAGCAGGGCAGTTTCTGGGTGTCGAGCAGTTATCTGTTACTTGCTTTGTTACCATTTTAGGACCAGTACTGAGTTCCAAAAGCTGGCATCAACGCCAAACTTGATGAATTTCATCTTGGGATTAATAAAGTATCTATCTATCTATCTATCTATCTATCTATCTATCTATCTATCTATCTATCTATCTATCTATCTATCTATCTATCTATCTATCTATCTATCTATCTATCTGTTATATAGTGCCTTTCACTCTATCTATCTATCTATCTATCTATCTATCTATCTATCTATCTATCTATCTATCTATCTATCTATCTATCTATCTATCTATCTATCTATTATGTAGTGCCTTTCATTCTATCTATCTATCTATCTATCTATCTATCTATCTATCTATCTATCTATCTATCTATCTATCTATCTATCTATCTATCTATCTATCTATCTATTATATAGTGCCTTTCACTCTATCTATCTATCTATCTATCTATCTATCTATCTATCTATCTATCTATCTATCTATCTATCTATCTATTATATAGTGCCTTTCACTCTATCTATCTATCTATCTATCTATCTATCTATCTATCTATCTATCTATCTATCTATCTATCTATCTATCTATCTATCTATCTATCTATCTATCTATCTATTATGTAGTGCCTTTCATTCTATCTATCTATCTATCTATCTATCTATCTATCTATCTATCTATCTATCTATCTATCTATCTATCTATCTATCTATCTATCTATCTATCTATCTATCTATCTAAACTCAAAATTTTAGTACCAATCCAGCACCACAATGAGCCATAGATTTAACCAGCTGCTCTGAGATCAGTTTGGGTAGCCATCGAGGGCCTATGTTTGCATTTGTCACATGAGCATTCTGACGCATAACAGATGGCGCTGCCGTTCTTGTTCTTCTTGCTTTAAGCAACAATACGATTGACGGGCAGCAGATGTCACTGCGCTTCTTTTTCATTCTGCCATGTCACCTTCTAATTGGTTTCCCTCTACAGAAATATGTTGTCACACACGTGCACGTAGGAGGCAGTCAAAGGGCCCCCCTGGCCCATCCCCGACTTTATTTTATTTATTTATTTTTTTGTTGTCGGGCTGTGGGCCTGGTGCCTCTGTCATGCCCCTGGCACTGCAGCCATCTGTGCCAGTCCCAGGAAATTCAGTGCACTGCATCTCTTAGTCTTATTAACAATGGTGATTTATTATCCAAATTGCAATTTTCACCTAAATCCCTAATAATATTGTCACGCCATCATAACTTTGCGAAATGCACTATAGCAAACGTTAATTTTACAGATTCGTTTCGGATTCATTCAGAGAGATCCCCATAAAAACATGAAATATTTCTATATTACCGGCCTTTACCAGATCCAGAACAAAATCAATATTTTACCACTCTGCATACACACAAGCGTTCATGTAGGCCTACTGGTCATCTAAGGCCTTTTCCGTACGTTTTATTAGAACACCTTCCTGAGGGCCTGCACATTTCTGAACCATGTAGGGCCCCCAAACTGCTAAGAACGGCCCTGATGTCAGCTCAGGGGTTGACGAAGTGCACTCACATCTGTTCTCCCTCTTCTACAGATCATCACAAGGAACACCCAGCTAAACCGGCATCAACTTCTGCACTCCTGTCCGGACCACGCCCTCCTACTGACGTCACTTCCCGCATGGACCCGCCTCTTCCTGCACACCACCTACTGTATAAAAGTCCGCACCTCTCCTCCCCATTCAGTCTTTTTTGACTACTCTAATTGCTTACTCTAATTTACAATATACAGGGTGGATCCCCAAACCTTTTTCTCTCTCTTTCCTTGTTGTTACAACGCGTACCCTGATAACATTGCGGAGGTTGCTGGTAGCCACATGTTCTGCTTCCTCACCACGTGTCATGTCATAAGGTTTTGATTAAGACCAAGATTTAAGGTTCTAGAGCTAGTGGATTGTTAGTGATCGTGTGACAGGTGGACACATCCATTAGAATTTTACATTTATTGTCATTGGTCAAGGGAAGCACAGGAATGTTGTGGTGCCATCCAGGCCACCCTGTTCACCTGAAATGAAAAATAAAAACAACTGAAAACTATCGGCGCCTGATAGGGCAATGCCATTGGCTTCATTGTGATAGGCTCCGGTGAGCGGCCTCTTCACAGGATTGGAGCTCCTTAAGTCGCTGCACTCATGTCCTGAATGAGATGGCACCTCTCACTTTTCTAGCCTCCAGACATGAAGGGGTGTGGTCAGTTGCCCTTAGTGGGCATCTTCTCCAAGCTGTGGGTAATAAGAAAGATACAAGAGATTAGCAATCATGCCTCTTGACGTCCCAGAGTGGCAGCACTTACCACAGATGAGCACAGGTGACACATGTGTGACAACATGTACTGTATATACCCATCAAAGATGCGCTGAAAAGTAATAATAATAATTCTTTGCATTTATATAGCGCTTTTCTCACTACTCAAAGCGCTTAGCAATTACAGGTTAAGGGCCTTGCTCAAGGACCCAACAGAGCAGAGTCCCTATTGGCATTTTACGGGATTCGAAACTGGCAACCTTCCGATTAGCCAAGTGCAGATCCCTAGCCTCAGAGCCACCACTCCGCCCTAATGTAATCAACATAGACCTCCATATTATTGTTTTGCAGTGCGCCACCTATCGAAGTGTATTTTGTAATGCATGTAATAATAAAATTAATTGCATTTGTCACTCCAACAGATGGTGCATTGCAAGCATTTGTAGAAATAACATGCATTACTACACATGTCTGTGATGCACCATCTGTTGGAATGAGAAATGCAATGCATTTTATTACTACAAATATTTGTGACGCACCATCTGTTGGAATGACAGAGACATAGCAAATGGACAGACACACATAGATAGATAGATAGATAGATAGATAGATAGATAGATAGATAGATAGATAGATAGATAGATAGATAGATAGATAGATATTCACAGACACACAGACACTTGCCCTTTTATGAAGGTGGCTATATATAGAGGTAAAGGCATTGAGCATGGAAAGGTGCTATATAAATAAAATGTATTATTATTATTAATTTAGATTTGTTTGTGTGTGAGAAGAGGGATGACAGATTGAGGAGTTGTGGAGAGTTGACTGACATCCCAAAGTGGAGGGTTTTGAGTGACCACCTGCTCCCCCCCCAACCTGAGATGGGTTTCATTACCTCTTCCCTGCAGTTACCAGGATACAATGTCGCAGCCCTCCATCCCTCTCACACCGTCTAGACGTGCTCTTCAGGCAAACAGGAGTGTTTCAGAATGAGTAACGGTTATTCAGAGCTGCCGGTGATGACAGCTTTGTGATTGAAGCCGTGGGCTTTGTTTCCTGGTGATGACATGATGCAGATCATTATCAGGGTGCAGGACTGAACACCACGGAAACCACTGAGATGCAGGGCCGGGAGTGCGGCAAGGATATGGGAAATCATTAAGTGGGTGTCTGCCTCGGGGCCCACGGAGCCTGCGGCCTGAGAGGCTTCTCGATTACCTGATTCTGAAGAACTGAGGTTTGCGCCTGACATCTCACAACCTGCACAATGTGACGGAGAGGGCCAGATGACAGAAACTGGGCACAGAAATGTGTTCACTTTGGCGTAATGAGACTCCGCTGGGCTAAAAATAGGCAGTAATTAATCATCAGTTTAAGACATTCATTAGTAATTATAACAACTTAAAGGAAAGACACTCATTTACAGAAAATGAAAGTAATAATATTACTGGGACTAAAATGAGCATATAGACTCTGTCCCATGAAGATCGTCTCCCTCCATTACCAGCAGCCGTACCACCCGCGCTTAAGAAGAGGAAATCCACCCAAAGCTAAGAATGGCGGGCCTGAGCAGCACTTTAAAGGGAGACAAATTAAGAAAAGCTTGGGTTACTGCTGGAATGGGTGTTGGTGAGGCCAGCAGGGGGCGCACACCTCCAGTGCAGTGCTGGGCAAAGTGTGCTGTAAATATGGCGTCGTCCTTTGGAGGAGACATAAAACTAAAATCCTGACTCTCTGCGGTCATAAAAGAGTAGGGTGTGCCCTGGTGTACTTGGTAAAGTGCCCACCACCACCTCATCCATTCTGGCCTTTCACATCTATCTATCTATCTATCTATCTATCTATCTATCTATCTATCTATCTATCTATCTATCTATCTATCTATCTATCTATCTATCTATCGAGTAAACTGATCCTTCCTCTTTTTCATCGACAGACCAACCATGGGAAATTTCACCTGGACTCAAAGACATCACTTCTGGCTCTGGGCCCAATGATGTCACTTCTGGTCCCTATCTATTATATAGTGCCTTTCACATTATCTATCTATCTATCTATCTATCTATCTATCTATCTATCTATCTATCTATCTATCTATCTATCTATCTATTATATAGTGCCTTTCACATTATCTATCTATCTATCTATCTATCTATCTATCTATCTATCTATCTATCTATCTATCTATCTATCTATCTATCTATCTATTATATAGTGCCTTTCACATTATCTATCTATCTATCTATCTATCTATCTATCTATCTATCTATCTATCTATCTATCTATCTATCTATCTATCTATCTATCTATCTATCTATCTATCTATCTATCTATTATATAGTGCCTTTCACATTATCTATCTATCTATCTATCTATCTATCTATCTATCTATCTATCTATCTATCTATCTATCTATCTATCTATCTATCTATTATATAGTGCCTTTCACATTATCTATCTATCTATCTATCTATCTATCTATCTATCTATCTATCTATCTATCTATCTATCTATCTATCTATCTATCTATCTATCTATCTATCTATCTATCTGTCTATCATATAGTGCCTATCATAGCTATGTATCTTTTATTAGCTGCAGTTTGTCTATTTTCCTAATCCTCTTTCCCAATTACTGGTTACTGGAGAAATGATGTCTAACCCAGCAGCATCAGCAGTAAGGTAGAAGCCAAGCCTCAGTGGGATGCCGGTCTATCGCTGTTAGGTAGAAGTGTGAATTTATGAGCATTTTATGTTTTATTGTTGTTTCTGTTAATCCTGACTTATTTTTTTTATGAGTGTATTATTTCTGTTGCTTTCAATTGAAATTCTGTTAAAATGTTTTGTCCTTAAAGTGCTTGGGTTCCTTGTGCTTTGTGGGTGGAGCCCCAGGAGGCGTGGTCACTCTGACATCATCACTCCTGAACTCTCCCTCTGGCCATATAAGTCTGGTGAGATGGCTCAGGAGCAGGAGATCATTCATTTCTTTTGGAGTGTTGTGAGTATTACTGTCCAGTGGTGGTGGGAGGGAGGGGACTTCACAGGCTAAAGAGATTGATTAACTGGGCTCTGGCCCTGATCTTTTCATTTATTTTGTACATATATTTTTAAGATAGATATATGTTCTCACCATATGTTAGTGGGTTTCTTCCCACAGTCCAAAAGACATGCAGGTTAAGTATTCTGGTAATTACTAAATTGGCCATAGTGCATCCATGTGTGTGTGTGTGTGTGTGTGTGCGTGTGTGTGTGCTCACCCTGCAATGGGCTGGCACCCTGTTCTGAGATTGCTCCTGCCTTGCTTTGTATTGTGCTGGCACTTGCTCCAGGTCCTTCTCAATCCCATTCTAAATCCCCTGCTATTCACAACAGTACATGTATATCAGTAAACTCAAAACCCAAAAGGAGACGCCAAAAGCCCAAGGAAACTGCTCTTCAACATATGTATACCAGCACAGAGGAGACAGACACATGGTGAAGAAGTTGTGCAAAATTTAGAAGGCATCGCATGGAGGATCAAGACATTAACAAAGCAGAGTACCAACAGTAATTTGTTTCCAATTCAAGTTTGGAGAAAGATGCCCCATGACACCCTTCAGGTCAGGGCATGGCCACACGCTCCTCTTAGGGCTTCACTCCTGTCGTTTTCTTTCTCTTTTCTCCTGCCTGCATCTCCCTGTCCTTTAACGTCCCTTCTCTTTTCTTGTTTCCTTGACTTTTTTATTTTTGCACTCCCCTTTACAGGCTGGGGAGATGTTTGCAGGTGCCCCGGGCTGATAACAAGGCAAGGCAATGGACAGACAGCTGACCGCCTCGCACCAACTCGGAGACGGGGCGTCTTCCACTCCTCAGCATGAGCGCGTTCCTTATTTATTTATTTACTTATTAATTAAAATGTCCACTCTCTTTTTGAGCTGTGGACCAGCAATACCACAGTATGGACCTGCATGGCTGTGGTATCCCCGGATGACAGTGGCCCCTTTCAGCAGGGTAATACACCCTGCCACCCTGCAGAAATGTGGATTGAGGAGCATGACAAAGAGTTCACCGGGTTGACTTGGTCGCCAGAGGTCCCCCAGATCTCAATCCAGTGGGGCATCTGTGGGATGTGCTGGACAAACAAGTCCGATCCATGGAGGCTTCACTTTGAAACTTAAAGGATCTGCTGCTGACATCTCGGTATTCTGCCCAGAGGTCAAGAGAAAATGAGAACGACTGGAAGAAAAGACATGGATGAAACGTTGTAACAGTAGGGGGTGCTATCGCTCCCTTGAACCCTCAGGTACCACGCCAAACACCAGGTTAAAGTCCAATATCTTGACTTTTTATTACAATAACGTGCACAAAGCACCCTCCACTCCACAATACTCATACATAATAAACAAATCACTAATCAATACCATACTCAATTCTCCACTCCCAGACGCGTTGCCACCCTTCCTCCCAGCTCAGCTCACTCGTCTGGGGTTTCCCCGAGTCTTTTATAGTCCCTGACCCGGAAGTGTGTTCAATCCCTCAGTCCATGTGATCTCCTATCACTTCTGGGTCAGATAAAAATCCTCTTCTTCATCCCGGAAGTACGTCGTTCCTTTTGTCCATGTGACCAGGATGCACTTCCGGGTTATAGGGCACGTAGTATTCCCTGAGCCTTCCCTACAGCGTCCCCTGGTGGTCCCCATGGTATAGAGCAGGGCTGGTTGTAAAAACTACAAGGTCCATGAGGCCCTGCTGGAATTCGGGGAACTTCCATGCTGCCGGGAGGCCTCCATCTGGCGGCTTGGAGGTGTTGGCCGGAATATATGGCCGGCAATCCCTCACACGTGAAAACGAGGGAAGAGTCTGAACCAGGAGAACGAAAACTACGAGACAAGAACAAAGTCAAAGAGGACTGCAGCAATCACAAATCAGTAAGGGAACAAACACGGAATAACAAAACACAAGATGTGAGATAAGCGAGAAGACAAAGATAGTGTGAACGCCAGGGGTCACTGTTGCTCCCTTAACCCCAACAGACAGATGCTCAGGACACAAAGTAAAAGCACCCTGAAGGCTTATAATAATTTTCTTCTCAGAATAGTGCCTTAAGCACCACAGCCACCACTAAACAGGTGTAACAAGCAAGGCGCTATATAGACGCCTGACCCGACACAGACTCACACCGGAGGCACGTATCCATCCATCCATCCATTAAACGACCCACTATATCCTAACTACAGGGTCACGGGGGTCTGCTGGAGCCAATCCCAGCCAACACAGGGCGCAAGGCAGGAAACAAACCCCGGGCAGGGCACCAGCCCACCACAGGGCACACACACCCACACACCAAGCACACACTAGGGACAATTTAGGACTGCCAATGCACCTAACCTGCATGTCTTTGTACTGTGGGAGGAAACCCACGCAGACACGGAAAGCAAACCCACCTTACTGCGAGGCAGCAGCGCTAACACTGTGCCACCGTGCCACCCGGAGGCATGTATAAAAACAACAAACTTTTTATTTTTCTTCCCTGTGATCCCCACAGGCACAAAACAGTCCCACAAGTAACATACAAGCACACTCTTCTCTGGCACCACCAGCTTCATCCTCCTCCTCCTCCTCCTCCTGACTCTGGCCATTGAGTGTTGGCTGCTGGGCCCTTTTATAGGGTGTGGCAAATACGCTGCCCATAAGGGCTAAGGAGTCCCAGTTGCAGCGCCCCCTGGCGGCGCCTGTGGGACCCAACAGGGCTGCACCCAACTCCAATTCCCATGGAGCCCTGCGGGAAACTGAGGCACCGCTCCAACCCAGGGGGGCAGCCATCTAGCCTCCAGGGGGAGGTATTGCACAGTCCATGGCAGCTCACCCTGAATATATATCAAAGGGGTGTCCCGGCCAGGCATGGACCCCGGCCATCCGTCACACAGGCAATACAATAATAATAAGAATACAAATAAACAATAAATTAACACTATTCTCTATCTGTGCCACACCTCTCAGCAAGCTCTGCCTTCTACCTCCCAACTCCGGCTCGCTTGCTGGGTTCCCATCAGTCCTTTATATAGTCTTTGACCCGGAAGTGCTCCTGTCCTTCTGACCACATGACTGGCTAGCACTTCCTGGTCTAATGAAGAACTGGCTTTTTCCTTCAGCCTGGAAGTACTTCGGGGCTTCCATCCTCATGACTACCTCATACTTCTGGGCTATAGGGAAAGGATGAGTCCCCAGGTCCTTTGACAGCTCCCCCTGGCAACACCCAACAGGGCTGAGAAGCTGAACTCTAAGTCCCAGGATGCCCTGTGGGAATCTGGGGCACTGCTACACTGCAGGGGAGCTGCCATCTAGTGTTTTGGGGGAGGCAGTGTCCCAAAATATCTGCCTTCTCCCATCCTTCCCTCCTTTGGGTATCCCAGCCAGGTTGAGCTGCCGGCCGTCCCTCACAATAGATAAAGAGTTGGGGTACCTGCCCGGTAACCCTGCATAATTGAATCACAAGTAAATTGAAAAACACGCAAACATGGGACAGAATGGACAAAGATGGTGGAACTTCCAGTTTTCAGTCCTTCTGGTAGGAAGAGGCGGGTCCAGGTGGACAGACACCCGGAAGTGATGTCAGAGGTGTTCAAGCCATCAGTCATCCGGTCTGCAGAGGAAGGAAGAAAGAAAGGCATTAGGACACAGCGCCAACCCCTGGTGTGGCGGTGGAACTACAATTACTGGAGGTCTTCAGCTGTCCCCTATGTGCACGCGTGTGACAAAGCGCATAAAGAGTCGGATAAGGAAGTGAACTTAGCATGACCCTTTAATCCTGATGAGGAATGGCTGACAGGATCACGGCCTCTGAAAAAAAAACTGGGCAAAAGCTGGCAATGAGAGCAGTGGGTCACAAAACAAAATGGTGGTGGAAAAACACGGCCCAAATCAAAAAATGAACTTCAAAACAGAGCATTAAAACGCAAAACAAATGATTTTATGAGAATCCTCTGCACTGAAGATCCCAGTAATGACATTCAGGTCAAAACGAGAGGCAGAAAATAATATGTCAGTAATTTACAAAAAGTCCCAGGAAACTGACGTTGGGCAAGTGTAGGCCCAGTGTGGGCAGACAGCAATGGCCCAATTGAGATTTGCTAATTGGAGGCAACGTTGACCCCCAAAAACTGTGGTCTGGGCCAGGGCAAGCAGAGAGGGAGCCCAGATTTGTCCATGAAACTGAAACAAGTCTATACGTTCATAGTCTGCCCATCCAGGGTTAGGGGCTGCAGGGCACCTGGAGCCTATCCTAACAAGCAATGGGCACAGGCATCTGGATGGGGCACCAGCCCATCACACGGTGAGCACCCTCACATACCGGGCCAGTTTGGCACCACCAGTCCTCCTTCAAGATCCCGCCTCTTCATGACGTCACTTCTGGTTCCAACTCTCAAGACCCACCTCTTCATGATGTCACTTCTGGTTCCAACCCTCAAGATCCCACCTCTTCATGATGTCACTTCTGGTTCCAACTCTCAAGATCCCGCCTCTTCATGATGTCACTTCTGGTTCCAACTCTCAAGACCCACCTCTTCATAATGTTACTTCTGGTTCCAACTCTCAAGACCCGCCTCTTCATGATGTCACTTCTGGTTCCAGGCCCTCAAGATCCCTCCTCTTCATGACGTCACTTCTGGTTCCAACTCTCAAGACCCGCCTCTTCATGACATCACTTCTGGTTCCAACCCTCAAGATCCCACCTCTTCATGACATCACTTCTGGTTCCAACTCTCAAGACCCGCCTTTTTGTGACGTCACTTCTGGTTCCAACCATCAAGATCCCACCTCATCATGATGTCACTTCTGGTTCTAACCGTCAAGACCCGCCGCTTCATGACGTCACTTCTGGTTCCAACTCTCAAGACCCGCCTCTTCATGATGTCACTTGTGGTTCCAACTCTCAAAAACCCGCCTCTTCATGACGTCACTTTTGGTTCCAACTCTCAAGATCCCACCTCTTCATGATGTCACTTCTGGTTCCAACTCTCAAGATCCCGCCTCTTCATGATGTCACTTCTGGTTCCAACTCTCAAGACCCACCTCTTCATGATGTCACTTCTTGTTCCAACCCTCAAGATCCCACCTCTTCATGATGTCACTTCTGGTTCCAGGCCTTCAAGATCCCTCCTCTTCATGACGTCACTTCTGGTTCCAACTCTCAAGACCCACCTCTTCATGATGTCACTTCTGGTTCCAGGCCCTCAAGATTCCTCCTCTTCATGACGTCACTTCTGGTTCCAACTCTCAAGACCCGCCTCTTCATGATGTCACTTCTTGTTCCAACCATCAAGATCCCACCTCTTCATGATGTCACTTCTGGTTCCAGGCCCTCAAGATCCCTCCTCTTCTTGACGTCACTTCTGGTTCCAACTCTCAAGACCCACCTCTTCATAATGTTACTTCTGGTTCCAACTCTCAAGACCCGCCTCTTCATGACATCACTTCTGGTTCCAACCCTCACTCATGACATCACTTCCTGGAAATTTACTATATATGCTGCCTTCATTTCCTCTTTTGTCAGTTCCATTTTGAACTCTGTCTGTGAAGACGTCATTTCCTTTGCTTGTGTGACACTATATGGGGGATCCCCCAAACCTTTGATTGTCTTTATTTTACAATATATATATATATATATATATATATATATATATATATATATATATATATATATATGTACATTTGTATGGGGGCCCTTTGTGTCTGGAGGTGCTTGTTACAGTGATGTCCCCCCACACCAGTGTGACACACCAGCTGAGATCTTCAAAGTGACTTGTCAACACATCTTGATGAAGCACAAAATGTCTCACACATGTATGCCCCCCCCACCACCCAATTCCTCCTCCGTATTTGTATCACACATCAGGACGGCGTGAATTTAACATAATTTGTTACACGGCATCCAGTGCCTAATAAGTTGTCTCAGGGTGACAGCAGAGGATCTGATTAGCATTCCGGTGACTCATTCTGATCACAGCCAGACGTTGGGCGCCCGGCAGTTGAGCAACTCCTCGCCTTCTCCATGTGTCAAGTGGAGCCAAAGCCAGGATGTCTCGAATTATTCTTCTCTTGTGGATGGGGAAGCAGAGACGGCGAGTCGATCAGCTCCTTCAGTACCTGAGCACACTTCAGGACACCTGCTCTCCAGTGCCCCTCCTTAGTCACTGCGCTACGCGGCCGCAGTCCCTCTCAGATTTGTCACGGGGAAATCAAGCGAGCGTGAAGAAGGATTGCAGTTTGTCCAGCCCTGTGCAAAAGTAAGTACACCCCAGAGAAATGGCTCAATGTCTTCGTCACATTTGAGGAGGCAAACAGGAGACCTTCATGCAGACGGTGCCTACAGACAATGGTGCAGTACCTGAACAAACGACACCCCAGGTGGACGTCACATTCATTTCTCGCAAATCTAAATGAACAAAAGTGTTGATTTGTCACGTGGGAAAAGCAAGTCCAACCCTACGTTTCTTGCCACTTTAAATCCATCAAATTACAATCTGTTATGAACTTGAGAGTTCTAATATTCAGTCTGCAATACCTACGACACAGGTCAGGTAACACCCAAAATGTCAGCCACGAAGCGCCCTTTGAGTCAGGTAACCCTCCCACAACCCTACTTTGACGTGGAGGACGCTTCGTGACGTTGTGGCATTACGTGACTGACCTCACATGTTATCTGAAGCACACAAAGACCCATAAAATTCTCAAAACGCCCACTAGAGGGGGAAACCATCCACCCTGATGAAAATCTTTATACTGTACTGGGAGGGCAAGCCACCCTGGCACCTTTAGTGCCCAACCCCAGTCTGCCACTCGTGTTGTGAAGAGGGGGCTGAACGCACCCTAAGGAGACGCGGTCGCTCCTCTGAAACCCCCTTTTACCTCCTCTTTGCTCGATCAGCTGCTGCTGCCGTGCCGTGCATGGTGGTTAAATCTCTTGGCACAAACTCTCATCTCGCGGGACGTGAGTTCTTCATATTTCTTAGTTTATAATTTAAAAACGGAATAAGAATCTGACAATCTAACAACATCACATTAAAGTTCGATGAATTCTGATATATATGTAGGTTGTAAAATAAACCCGATTTAAAGTGTGACAAAAAACGTGACATAATATCGTCACACTGTTAGGCTTAGGATTTTATATAGAGAGAGTAGATTTAACAGTGTTGTGCAAGTTCACACCTCACAAGAACTCGCTCACAGAGTAAAAGGAATACATTCACCTTCACAGATCACCATTTCGATTTTCAACTTGTTCATGTTCAGTTCATTTTGTATTTTTTAAGGAGTGACAATAAATGACAGATGAGTTGACTTTTGTCAATAGAACCTGCAGCCCATCGCTGCCATTTACCATTTAGTATAGGCCTAAGTGTTATGGATATTGGTACAAAGTTACATACAGTATATATTTGTAGCGTCACATATAAGGGTTATTTAGGGTTGGGGGGGTGCATATGTAAGGGATTGTATTCTTATTTTATGTAATACATTCCTTATGGGTGTGTTTGTGTGTGTCCTGTGGTGGGTTGGCACCCTGCCCAGGATTGGTTCCTGCCTTGTGCCCTGTGTTGGCTGGGATTGGCTCCAGCAGACCCCCGTGACCCTGTGTTCATATTCAGCGGGTTGGAAAATGGATGGATGGATATTCCTTATGTGATGATAGAGATTGACTATTAGTTTTTTTATGGGCTATAAATGCATCAGCATTAGGGGACCGAAGTATGTAGAATAAGGGGTATACGGGAGAGATATTGGGGTGTGATACTGGCCTATCCTTTTATCATCTGCTGTCACTTAGGACGGGTTAGCGGTAGCGACTGTCTCATGTCAGCATGCGGGACGAATTGTTACAGAAGGCAAATGTCACTACTGCTCACTCTTGATGTTCCTGCTGCTGTCCTGTTTTAAATTGGGGTCAGTAATACGGAACGGTGGTCCATACCAGCAACTTGTTTTCAATAATCTTTAACAGGGATTAGGCAGACTTGAAAAATAAAAGAAAGAATGAATGACTGTTTACAAGGGATTAAGATATTTGGAAAATGACTGAATGTGTGATTAGATGTCTGAATGAATGAATGAATGAATGAATGAATGAATGAATGAACATAAAGTATTATGTAGGTTGGAAAAATGAATGTCTGACTAAATTATTTATAAAATGAATAAATTAAAATTTACTGGGATTAAGCAGGTGCTTTAAAATGACTTACTGACTGACTGAGTGAATGAATGAATATTAACAGGTTTTGGAAACAGCTGACTAACTGTCTGACTACCTAAATGAGTAAATGAAGGAATGAGTATGAACGTATAATGGATTAATCACCTTCAGAAAATGAGTGACTGTTGCAGGAAAGAATGAATTAAAGGGACTAAGTATTTTTATAAGGAATTAACAGATTTGTAAAATATTAGTAAATTAACAAATTAATATGCGTAATGGCTTAGGCAGCTATGAAAAATGACCGACTGAAAGAATGGATGTTTACAAAGGAATAGGAATGTATTGGGAAAATTCATGTTCAGCTGATTGGAAGGCTGTCTGTATGAATGAATAACTAAAAAATTAAGTAGGTTTGGAAAATGAATGGCTAACTGAATTAATTATGAATTAATTAATATTTATAGGGATTAAGCCAATGTTGAAAATAAATGACTGAGTGACAGGAGGATTAACTTTTGACTGACTGACTGGATATTTAAAATGAATTGAAGGATTTTGAAAATCACGCACTGACTAACTGAATAACTAAATGAGCAAATGAATGAATTAATTTATTATTAATTAATTAATATTTATAATGGATTAATCAGATTTGGAAAATGACTGACAGAATGATTAGACATATGTCTGTCTGTCTGAAAGAAAGAAAGAAAGAAAGAAAGAAAGAAAGAAAGAAAGAAAGAAAGAAAGAAAGAATAAATTTAGTATCAATTAATTAATTAATATTTATAAAGGATTAATCAGCTTTGGAAAATGACAGACTGAATGATTAGACATATGTCTGTCTGTCTGAAAGAAAGAAAGAAAGAAAGAAAGAAAGAAAGAAAGAAAGAAAGAAAGAAAGAAAGAAAGAAAGAAATTAGTATCAATTAATTAATATTTATAAGGGATTAATCAGCTTTGGAAAATGACAGACTGAATGATTAGACATATGTCTGTCTGTCAGTTTGAAGGAAAGAAAGAAAACAAATGAATGGAGGGATGAATGAAGTAGGTGTCAGTCAGTCATTTTCCAACCCACTATATCCTAACACAGGGTCAAGGGGGTCTGCTGGAGTCAATCCCAGCCAACACAGGGCGCAAGGTAGGAACAAACCCTGGGCAGGGCACCAGCCTACCACAGGGCACACACACACCAAGCACACACTAGGGACAATTCAGGATCGCCAATGCACCTAACCTGCATGTCTTTGGACTGTGGGAGGAAACCCACGCAGACACGGGGAGAACATGCAAACTCCACACAGGGAGGACCCGGGAAGTGAACCCAGGTCTCCTAACTGCAAGGCAGCAGCGCTACCCACTGTGCCAAGGTGGTGTGGAAAATTTCATTAAATGACTTATCCATCCACCCATTTTCCAACCCGCTGAATCCGAACACAGGGTCCCGGGGGTCTGCTGGAGCCAATCCCAGCCAACACATGGCACAAGGCAGGAACCAATCCCGGGCAGGGTGCCAACCCACTGCAGTTAAATGACTGAATTAATCATCAAATAACTGAACTAAAACTTACAGGGATGAAGCAGGCGCTTTAAAAATAACTGGCTGAATGAATGTATATTTTTAAAGAATGAATGAATTTGTAAAATCACTGACTGACCAGCTGACTAGATGAATGAATGAACAAATAGATGAATGGATATCAATAATTGATTAAGCATGGGAAACAGCTGTGACTGCATCAATTTAAGGGATTAAGTTGGATTGTTAGATGAATGACGGACTGAATTAATTCAGAGTCACCTAATATTCACTAAGCATGTGTTTTAAAAATGACTGACTGACTGAATATTTATAAAAGATTAGGAAGGTATAGTACTTGTAAAAAAGAATGTCTGACTGTATGAATGGCTTTTTGTTAAATAAACAAATGAATGAACACAAGGGACACGGTAGGTTTGGCAAATAAATGACAGGCTGAATGAATTATGAAATGGATGAACTAATACTTACAGGGAATACGCCGGTGTTTGAAGATGCCTTACTGACTGACAGAATGCCTGTTTGTAATCAATTAGCAGCTTTTGCAGATGACTGACTGAATGAGCGAATGAACGAACGAACGAACGAATGAATGAATGAACCCGTTCAGGGCTGCAGGGGTTGGCCCACCAACTAACGGTCCAAGTAACCCCAGCCCACCACATTCCTCTTATGACTGGTTGGGTTTTTTTCCGTCTTTTATTTTAACACTTTTGCTTTGGCTCGACAGGTGTTAACCCCATATTGCCGTAATGCTGTCTGAATTCGTTTTCTTTTGCATTTCTTATCCATGCTCCCCCACGAGAAACCTTCTTTGTTGGAGTTAAATCCCCGCCGCTGCGCCAGCAGTTAACGGCGTTCGACTCCGGGACCGCGAGCGCCCCAGCCAGCCGCTTAGGCCGGCGCTTCAAGTCCCTGAGCTCAGGTATTATTATACTGAATGACGCGGCTTAGAATTTTCTAACGTACTGCGGAGATGCGTGCAAATTTAAAAATATCCTGCGCTCCGTGCTCTGCCGGCAAAATGACGCCATGCGTGACGTCAGGCGCCACACTTAGCACCCGCACCGCGCAGGTCAGACAGTCAAAAAGGAGCTGCGGGGTGAGGAACAAGAAGCGGTCATTTGAGGACTCTTAAAAATCGCGTTGTTAGTTCAATGGTCGGCCTGGCGTAGTAGTTAAGGCTGCTGCCTCGCACCTCCAGAGCCCTGGGCTTGAGTCCCGACTCAATTTTTTCACCTTCTACCGCTTCGAGCGTGCGTAGGGTTTTATTCGGGTTTTCCTTCCACACCTCCAAAGACGCGTGCGTTAGGTGAGTTAACGGCTCAGAACTATACTCCGGTGAATAGGAGCTGCGATTAGCTAGTGTGCCATCCAGAGTTTGTTACTTAAGGTGTTGGCTCCGAGCTCCTTCCTCTTTGAATCGGATAAAGTTCCCGTATTTTGCGAGGTGTGCAATTGCGCAGGTAGAGCGGATATTTCATTTTGTCCCGTCTTACTCGGAATGCTGCCGGAATAGGCTCGCGCATTGGTGACGTTTCAATACGTGCAAGATGGTTAAAATGGCGACGTTAAATTGGCCCTATAGTGTGTGTCCGTGCCGCGTGTGCTTCTGTTCACCTTGTGATGGACTGGCTTCCAGTCCAGTTGACATGTTTTCCCGTGCTCATGTTGGTATCTTCTGGGTACTCTGGTTTCATTCAGGTTAGGTGGACTGGTGGTGCCAACTTGGCCCTGTGTGTTAGGGCGCTCGCCCTGTGATGAGCTGGTACCCCTACGCCCAATGCATGCTGGGATAGCCTCCAGTTTCCTGTTCAGGATAAGCAGTTTTGGAAGATGGATGTATAAACGGTTTTTTAGGGATGACTGAGAATTACTTCCCTGCAGTAGTTTAACTTTTAACAATGAGTAGAGCATAGGACGTGAGCACTTTAACAAAAACATTTATTTTTCTTAAACGTCATAGTGACTTGTGGAGCTTCGCAGATACGCGGCCTTTATACATATATAGTCGTTAAGGTCTCATCTTTTGCTTTACAAGACTGCAATCTTCTGTGAATCACATGAGTTTTAAAAAATATGTGCTTATACTCGGCGGAGCATTTGATTACGGTTCAGTACTTCATCACCAATCGTGCCTAGCTGCAGACCCCCAGAGTTCTGCTCTGTTGGAGAGGTTGTTGTTTTGCATCACTATGCTTAAGAGTAATAATTCAGATTATTATGGTTACTGTGGTGGGCTGGCGCCCTGCCCGGGGTTTGTTTCCTGCCTTGCGCCCTGTGTTGGCTGGGATTGGCTCCAGCAGACCCCCTTGACCCTGTAGTTAGGATATAGCGGGTTGGATAATGGATGGATGGATGGATTATTATGGTTAAGATTAAGATGCATTAGCATCAACACTATGGTTAAGATTAGCGTTGTTGGAAGGGTTATTTGACTCCAATAATATGGAGTGGCGTGGCAACCAACTATTATAAGGGCGTTTCTTGATTTACATTCTGGGTCTTCCATAACAGACGTCACAGGTACATTGTGGGTCGCAGTTAGACTCATGTCGACTCCTGTCTGTCCAGAAGTTACTCTGTGTCGGGTGTATAAAACATTAACGTTTGTAGTGCACCATCTATTGCAGTGATTCTTAACCTTTTTGAGTCACGGACCACTTTAAGAATCTGATGAAAGCTATGGAACCCCCCACCCAAAAATATTCACAAAAACGCAACTTTGCGTGCAATGAATATAACATACTTTATTTATAGAGATTTGATTGTCTCATACATATATGACATACACAAAGTATTATTAAACAATCTAAAAAAACTCATTTTTATGCAAAAAGTAATTATAATTATGAAATACAATCCACTTTGTGCATATTAAAACAGATCTACTACTACTATGTTTTCCACTACATCTACTCTAAGTCAAAAGTACCGGGCTGTATAGTGAATATAAATGTTATTTTTTATCTGACCCTCATGGACCCCCTAAAACCCATCCATGGACCCTGTAGTGGTCCACGGACCTCAGGTTAAGAACCCCTGATCTATTGAAATGTGTTTTGTAATGCAAGCAGTAATACAATGCATTGAATTTTTCATTCCAACAGATGGTGCATTACACACATTATCCATATAATCGAGTCACAGCAACCAGATGAACACATAAACAGAGACACTTAGGTGGACAGTAAGGCCGTAATGTAACCCCTGATGTACTGGAATGTGTTTTGTAATGCAAGCAGTAATACAATGCATTGCTGTTTTCTTTCCAACAGATGGTGCATCACAAACATTAGTACTGCTTTTCCAATTCCCATAACAGAAATGGTATATAATCGAGTCACGGCAACCAGATGGACACATAAACAAAGACACTTAGGTGGACATTAAGCCCGTAATGTAACCCCTGATCTATTGGAATGTGTTTTGTAATGCAAGCAGTAATACAATGCACTGAATTTTTCATTCCAACAGATGGTGCATCACACACGTTATCCATATAATCGAGTCACAGCAACCAGATGAACACATAAACAGAGACACTTAGGTGGACAGTAAGGCCGTAATGTAACGCCTGATGTACTGGAATGTGTTTTGTAATTGAAGCAGTAATACAATGCATTGCCGTTTTCTTTCCAACAGATGGTGCATCACAAACATTAGCACTGCTTTTCCAATTCCCATAACAGAAATGGCATATAATCGAGTCACGGCAACCGGATGGACACATAAACAGAGACACTTAGGTGGATGCTAAGGCCGTAATGTAACCACTGATGTACTGGAATGTGTTTTGTAATGCAAGCAGTAATACAATGCAAACATTAGCACTGCTTTTCCAATTCCCATAACAAAAATGGCAAATAATCAAGTCACAGCAACCGGATGGACACTGTCACACACGTGCGCATGGGAGGCAGCTAAAGGGCTTGAATAAGGGCAATTCCGAATGAGACCAGGATGTGACAGAGTGCACCGACTCTTTTTCTCCCTTTCCTGCAGACCAGTCTCGGGAGATTCCACCTGGTCCTCTTCACCTCACTTCTGGGTCCGAGCCTATGGAGGAAGACCTTGCTGGCTCCAGCCCCTGTGATGTCATATCTGGGCTTGAGCCTATGGCTGAAGACCCTTGTGAGCCCGATCCCTTTGACCTCACTTCCTGTCTTCCCCTTTGAAAGCCTCCACCTTTTCCCTATTCCCTCAGTTCTGTTTTGGACTCAGTTTTGTGCACATCAGTGTTGTATTCATTTTTACGACATTGCAGCCAGGATACCAAATATACGGGTGGCTGCCCCACACCTGGTCATGGCTCAGAGTAGAGTTTCTGACAACACATAAACAGAGATACTTAGGTGGACAGCAATGCCGTAATGTAACTCCTGATGTATTGGAATGTGTTTTGTAATGCAAGCAGTAATACAATGCATTGATTTTTTCATTGTAACAGATGATTATATAGCTAATGTTTATGATGAACCAAGTCACTGCAACCAGATGAACACATAAACAGAGATACTTAGGTGGACAGTAAGGCCGTAATGTAACCCCTGATGTATTGGAATATGTTTTGTAATGCAGGCAGTAATACAATGCATTGATTTTTTCATTCCAACAGATGGCGCAACACAAACATTAGCTATATAATCAAGTCACAGCAACCAGATGAACACATAAACAGAGATACTTAGGTGGACAGTAAGGCTGTAATGTAACTCCTGATGTATTGGAATATGTTTTGTAAAGCAGGCAGTAATACAATCCATTGAATATTTCATTCCAACAGATGGTGCATCACAAACATTAGCTATATAATCAAGTCACAGCAACCAGATGAACACATAAACAGAGATACTTAGGTGGACAGTAAGACTGTAATGTAACCCCTGATCTATTGGAACGTGTTTTGTAATGCAAGTAGTAATACAATGCATTGATTTTTTCATTCCAACAGATGGTGCATCACAAACATTAGCTATATAATCAAGTCACAGCAACCAGATGAACACATAAACAGAGATACTTAGGTGGACAGTAAGGCTGTAATGTAACTCCTGATGTATTGGAATATGTTTTGTAATGCAGGCAGTAATACAATCCATTGAATATTTCATTCCAACAGATGGTGCATCACACACATTATCCATATAATCGAGTCACAGCAACCAGATGAACACATAAACAGAGATACTTAGGTGGACAGTAAGGCTGTAATGTAACTCCTGATGTATTGGAATATGTTTTGTAATGCAGGCAGTAATACAATCCATTGAATATTTCATTCCAACAGATGGTGCATCACACACATTATCCATATAATCGAGTCACAGCAACCAGATGAACACATAAACAGAGATACTTAGGTGGACAGTAAGGCCATAATGTAACCCCTGATGTATTGGAATATGTTTTGTAATGCAAGCAGTAATACAATGCATTGAATTTTTTGTTCCAACAGATGGTGCATCACAAATATTAGCACTGCTTTTCCAGTTCTCTTAACAAAAATGGCATATAATCGAATCACGGCAACCGGATGGACACATAAACAGAGACATTTAGGTGGACTTTAAGGCCGTAATGTAACCTGGACTTGTAAGTCACCTTGGATAAGGCCGTCAGCCAGAGGTAAGATAATGAGAGCAGGATTATTAATGGACTGTGTGCATTGCCCAAATGACATTTTTTTCCAGAGTTGATTAATTCACTGATCTGTATGAGTTGTAAATGTATGTCGCCGATGACTCATTGTGGTTTGCTCTTTCGTTTTGCCAACTTTCAAGACTTGCTAAGTTATATCAATAAATAAATTAGGTTTGTTCACACGAATGCGTAATTTCCGTTAATTAACACAGCGACAGTTGTGGAGTTCTCATATCTACAGCAGCATCAATGTACATTTTCTGATATTAAATGTACTGGTTTTAGGAGCTGAAGAGAAACGACACACAGTTTATGCAGTTTACAGGCTTCCTGACTCAATGTCAGGGGTGTACTCTGAATGGGGGTGCCACACACTTGAACATGGTAGGCAGCTGAAGGGCGCACAAAGGGATAATTCCATGCCAGACCAGGGGGTGGCAGAGTAAATTTGTGAATTTCCCATTGGGATTAATAAAGTATCTATCTATCTATCTATCTATCTATCTATCTATCTATCTATCTATCTATCTATCTATATAGTGCCTTTCATTTCTATCTATCTATCTATCTATCTATCTATCTATCTATCTATCTATCTATCTATCTATCTATCTATCTATCTATCTATCTATCTATCGAGTAAACTGATCCTTCCTCTTTTTCTTCGACAGACCAACCATGGGAAATTTCACCTGGACTCAAAGACATCACTTCTGGCTCTGGGCCCAATGATGTCACTTCTGGTCCCTGCCCTGATGACATCACTTCCATTTCCGGACCCAATGACGTCACTTCCTGTTCCTACCCCGATGACATCACTTCCCCTGTCCGGCTTTAAAACCGCCATGTCTGCCTGTCATTTTTGTTCTATTGTTGAGACCAATTGTTCGTGGAACCAAACCTTCATCTTTGGCAGCCTAATTCAGGTATACGGGTGGCTGCCCCCAAACCTCTTTCTGCATCTGTCCGATCCTTTCACAGGGGGGTACACAGAGCACGTGTTCCATAGAGGCCCCCAACCATTAAGGGGCTCCCAGAGGTGGTTTCTGGCATAGGCACCACATTCTTGAGCCTATAAATGGTGCATCTAAAATGTTGGAGATGTAGATGTGGATGCTGCAATCTCTGCACTTAACTTAGGGGAAAATTCCTGAGCTAAGAAAATGTGAGAGGAATGTTTGGAACTGAGGAGCTGGCAAAATAATAAGCCAAGGAGGACGATCAGATGCAGATGGAAGACGAGTTGCACGAGAGTGGAAAGATTTGCTTGAGGTGCTGTGAAAGAATGTAATTGAGGGAGAGCTCAGTCAGTCATGAGAAGGAGCTCACAGAGATCTCCCCAAATTTATGGATCATCCTCAGGACTTCTGCCACTCTTTGAGGGACAGTGGCTGGAGCAGAGAGCTTTTTTTCTAAACTTCAGTTCATTATAGGCCACGTCACATTACACAAATTTCCCAGTTGAAGACCTCATTCATATAATCTTAGCAAATCTGTGGCAGTCGTGTAGTCTGACACCCCCAGCGACTCCCCCCTCATTAGTCGTCGGGGCAGCTCTCGGCTCATCTTGGAGTACAACGCATGGAATGCAGAGATGAGGAACAAGTGGACCTCGGTAACAGAAGAGGAGCTCGTCTGTCTGATGTCTCGTGTTTTACATCCTAAGACAGAATGGAAAAAAAAGACAAAACAGAAGGTCAAGACTGTAGCTGAACTTGCCATACCTGGAAACCCTTCAGGCAGCACGTTAACGGCTGTCACTAACACAGGGGTGAGCCCGACTGCTCTGTCACTCAGTAAATTTGTCATACCCAGAGATTGTCAGTCATGTAAAACTAACACGGTCTGACGGTAAGATTGGCAAGTGCAGTCGACAAGTCTGACACTCCCCATGATTAGAAGTCGTGTAATGTGACATCAGCTTAAGACTTGCCTGAGCTCCACCATGACACGGGTGGCCTTGCTGTCATTAGCATCAACCATAAGCCTTCCGGTCAGATCTCCTGTAATGATGTTATGGATGACACTTCAGCAAGGAAGAGCAGAAGATTTTAGACTTCAGGGTGTGAGGACAAGCAGCAGTCTGGATTTAAACAGTAAAAGCCCAGTGTAGTTTTATATGAGCTTTAATTTATATTTATAAATAGCCGTGTGCAAGCTGAAAATTGGTAGAATATTTTTTGTTCGATATCATTTTCTTTGTTAAGGTCCTCACTAGAGTCGTCCTTAATAGGATCTGTGATCACTTGCTCATGTAGCAGCGACCTGAGCAGTCTGGTTTTACGCCTTAAGAAGTTGACCGTCGACCACATCCTGGTATTGAGGGGTCTCAGGGAGCACAGACGCGAATATCGGCACAGTTTCTTTGCAGCCTTTGTTGATTTTCGTAAAGTGTTCAAATCAGTTGATCGAGTTGCCCTGTGGGACGTCCTGAGACTTCACAGGATCCCCCCAAAGTTGCTGGATATCATGGCCGGCCTGTACACTGGTACTGGGAGTGCTGTGCAGAGTGGAGGCAGACCCTCTGCGTTTTCCCCAGTTGATTCTGGGGTCCGTCAGGGGTCTGTTCTGCTCCTACTCTGCAGGGCCGTGGGGGCATCTGTTGGTGAAGAAAGATTCACGGATCTTGACTTTGCTGATGATGCTGTGATCTTCACGGAGTCAATGGAGGCTCTGATCGGGGGTCTCGAGAGACTGAGTGAGGGGTCGGAGTGTCTGGGTTTGCGAGGGTCCTGATAAAAAACAACATTCAGGCTTTTAATGACCTCATGGGCACGGCCTTCAGCAGTGTGTCTGTCTGCAGAGAGAATGTCGACCTCGTTGAGAGGTTTACTGACTTCGGCAGTGACATTCATGTGACTCTGGTGACTCTTTCTATGAAGTCAGTAGACGGATTGAGAGAGTATGGGGGGTCATGAGGTCATAAAGGCGTATGCGGCACGCCTGATGTCTTTGCAAAGTCTTTAGATTTCTGATACTCCCTGTGTGTGAGTTATGGATGCTATCCAGTGACCTGAGATGAAGACTGGACTCCTTCATGTGTGTCACTTCAGAGAGTCCTTGGGTACCACTGGTGTGACCCTGCATTGTGAGGGCGCGTCAGTTACAGCACAACAGCCATATGGTGGGATTACTCGAGGGTGGACCCTCATTGTTGAGTGGCTGGACCAGGCCAAGGGGACACCCACGTAACACCTGGCTGCGGCAGATAGAGGGTCATTTCCGGAGGGTGGGACTGAACCGCATGACTGCCTGGGGTGGGGGGGTTGCCAACCAGGGTCCTGAGCTGTTTCATTGTGTGGTGGGTGTGGCAATGCGCTGTACCAATGCAGGCTCCCCAACCTGACCTGACTCCCACAATCAGCCTTTTCATAATGTGAAATGGTTCTTCATTAGTAAAACTTACACTCGGACCCCTTCACAACACCCATTTCTTTTTTCTAATCCAATACTCTGTGCTTTGCTCTACAGGTGTATTCAGAGCCATTTTTCTTAACCCATTTAGTGTCTCATTCTGTCCCATTTGTTGTTACACCTGAAATCCAGGACTGTTGTTTAATGCCAGATCCTTCTGTAAAAAGCAAATGGAGAATAACTTCAGTGCACAACAACGTTTTTGCTTTTTGAACACTGTTGGGTGTTTCTTGTAGATTTTTGGGTGCTGATCACGAATATCACATCAAGATGTACCCATCACGTACCATTTTTTTCATTCTAACAGATGATTATGATGCACCAAGTCATAGCAACCAGATGAACACATAAACAGAGATACTTAGGTGGACAGTAAGGCCGTAATGTAACCCCTGATGTATTGGAATATGTTTTGTAATGCAGGCAGTAATGCAATCTATTGAATATTTCATTCCAACAGATGGTGCATCACACACATTATCCATATAATCGAGTCACAGCAACCAGATGAACACACAAACAGACATACTTAGGTGGACGGTAAGGCCGTAATGTAACCCCTGATCTATTGGAATGTGTTTTGTAATGCAAGTAGTAATACAATGCATTGATTTTTTCATTCCAACAGATGGTGCATCACAAACATTAGCTATATAATCAAGTCAAAGCAACCTGATGAAAACACAAACAGAGATACTTAGGTGGACAGTAAGGCCGTAATGTAACCCCTGATGTATTGGAATATGTTTTGTAATGCAGGCAGTAATACAATCCATTTAATATTTCATTCCAACAGATGGTGCATCACAAACATTACCTATATAATCAAGTCACAGCAACCTGATGAACACATAAACAGAGATACTTAGGTGGACAGTAAGGCCATAATGTAACCCCTGATGTATTGGAATATGTTTTGTAATGCAAGTAGTAATACAATGCATTGATTTTTTCATTCCAACAGATGGTGCATCACAAACATTAGCTATATAATCAAGTCAAAGCAACCTGATGAAAACACAAACAGAGATACTTAGGTGGACAGTAAGGCCGTAATGTAACCCCTGATGTATTGGAATATGTTTTGTAATGCAGGCAGTAATACAATCCATTTAATATTTCATTCCAACAGATGGTGCATCACAAACATTACCTATATAATCAAGTCACAGCAACCTGATGAACACATAAACAGAGATACTTAGGTGGACAGTAAGGCCGTAATGTAACCCCTGATGTATTGGAATATGTTTTGTAATGCAGGCAGTAATACAATCCATTGAATATTTCATTCCAACAGATGGTGCATCACAAACATTAGCTATATAATCAATTCACAGCAACCAGATGAACACACAAACAGAGATACTTCGGTGGACAGTAAGGCCGTAATGTAACCCCTGATCTATTGGAATGTGTTTTGTATTGCAGGCAGTAATACAATCCATTGGATATTTCATTCCAACAGATGGTGCATCACAAACATTAGCACTGCTTTTCCAATTCTCTTAACAAAAATGGCATATAATTGAATCACGGCAACCGGATGGACACATAAACAGACACACTTAGGTGGACGTTAAGGCCGTAATGTAGCCTGGACTTGTAAGTCACCTTGGATAAGGCCGTCAGCCAGAGGTAAGATAATGAGAGCAGGATTATTAATGGACTGTGTGCATTGCCTAAATGACATCACGTACCGTTTCAGTTTTGTCCTGATTTTTTCTTCTATTTGTATCCAAACATTTTCACTCCCGTCAGTGACTTCTCAACAATGGTTTGTGCAGCCTCGGCATGTCCAGCCATGGAATCAGGGGTCAGCTTGGAAGCTGTTCTGTGGAAGTTGACATCCTGGGCAAGTGTGAAGGAGCTTGTGCTATAAAGGTGGCTGGCATACACCGATCCTGCTCGTTTGGTTAATCTAGATAGTCAGTGTGAATGTCGAGTATCAGTATAGTAAAGTAGAGTATCTGTAGCAATATAACAGGAAGTAAGCTTGATGCTATAGATGTTTTGGTGTCTCGTCAGTGTCGTCACAGCCGTGATACCTTCTGCTATATCTGTGTGTGGCGCCTCAGAGACGTTGGATGACTGCTCTTGTGA